>NW_028257414.1:0-299209 GCF_982258835.1 Parasteatoda tepidariorum | reverse complement strand
ATAATTATTTCCTGTGGTAGGGTACACTATTACCCTCTAATATAATACGTGGTCCAATTTAAAAATTATAGGTCAATATTAAGGTCCGATACCGTGCCGTTAGTTAACATAGAAAAGTGTCTTCGTATTTCCTTGTTTTAATGCACTATTTAAAATATACATAGTGTACCCCCTAATTGACCTATAATTATTTCCTGTGGTAGGGTACACTATTACCCTGTAATATAATACCTATTCCAATTTAAATATTATGGGTCAATATTAAGGTCTGATATTGCGCCTTGCGTTAGTTAACCATTGAAAGATGTCTTTGAATTTTTAAAGCATTTTAGAACGCTTATTTCTTCATTTTAAGCATCTCAGAACACTCTATTTCGCATAGGCATACATAGTAAAATTTAGGGTCACGCTGTGTACCCCCTAAATGACCTATAATTATATCCTGTGGTAGGGTACACTATTACCCTGTAATATAATACGTGGTCCAATTTAAAAATTATAGGTCAATATTAAGGTCCGATACCGTGCCGTTAGTTAACATAGAAAAATGTCTTTGAATTTTTAAAGCATTTTAGAACGCTTATTTCTTCATTTTAAGCTTCTCAGAGCACTCTATTTCGCATAGGCATACATAGTAAAATTTAGGGTCACGCTGTGTACCCCCTAAATGACCTATAATTATTTCCTCTGGTAGGGCACACTATTACCCTGTAATATAATACGTGGTCCAATTTAAAAATTATAGGTCAATATTAAGTTCCGATACCGTGCCGTTAGTTAACATTGAAAAATGTCTTCGTATTTCCTTGTTTTAATGCACTATTTAAAATATACATAGTGTACCCCCTAATTGACCTATAATTATTTCCTGTGGTAGGGTACACTATTACCCTGTAATACAATACCTGGTTCAATTTAAATATTATGGGTCAATATTAAGGTTTGATATTGCGCCTTGCGTTAGTTAACCATTGAAAGATGTCTTTGAATTTTTAAAGCATTTTAGAACGCTTATTTCTTCATTTTAAGCTTCTCAGAACACTCTATTTCGCATATGCATACATAGTAAAATTTAGGGTCACGCTGTGTACCCCCTAAATGACCTATAATTATTTCCTGTGGTAGGGTACACTATTACCCTGTAATATAATACGTGGTCCAATTTAAAAATTATAGGTCAATATTAAGGACCGATACCGTGCCGTTAGTTAACATTGAAAAATGTCTTTGAATTTTTAAAGCATTTTAGAACGCTTATTTCCTCATTTTAAGCTTCTCAGAACACTTTATTTCGCATAGGCATACATAGTAAACTTTAGGGTCTCTCTGTGTACCCCCTAATTGACCTATAATTATTTCCTGTGATGGGTACACTATAACCCTGTAATATAATACGTGGTCCAATTTAAAAATTATAGGTCAATATTAAGGTCCGATACCGTGCCGTTAGTTAACATAGAAAAATGTCTTTGAATTTTTAAAGCATTTTAGAACGCTTATTTCCTCATTTTAAGCTTCTCAGAACCATCTATTTCGCATAGGCATACATAATAAATTTTAGGGTCACGCTGTGTACCACCTAATTGACCTATAATTATTTCCTGTGGTAAGGTACACTATTACCTTGTAATATAATACGTGGTACAATTTAAAAATTATAGGTCAATATTAAGGTCCGATACCGTGCCGTTAGTTAACATAGAAAAGTGTCTTCGTATTTCCTTGTTTTAATGCACTATTTAAAATATACATAGTGTACCCCCTAATTGACCTATAATTATTTCCTGTGGTAGGGTACACTATTACCCTGTAATATAATACCTGGTCCAATTTAAATATTATGGGTCAATATTAAGGTCTGATATTGCGCCTTGCGCTAGTTAACCATTGAAAGATGACTTTGAATTTTTAAAGCATTTTAGAACGCTTATTTCTTCATTTTAAGCTTCTCAGAACACTCTATTTCGCATAAGCATACATAGTAAAATTTTGGGTCACGCTGTGTACCCCCTAAATGACCTATAATTATTTCCTGTGGTAGGGTACACTATTACCCTGTAATATAATACGTGGTCCAATTTAAAAATTATAGGTCAATATTAAGGACCGATACCGTGCCGTTAGTTAACATTGAAAAATGTCTTTGAATTTTTAAAGCATTTTAGAACGCTTATTTCCTCATTTTAAGCTTCTCAGAACACTTTATTTCGCATAGGCATACATAGTAAACTTTAGGGTCTCTCTGTGTACCCCCTAATTGACCTATAATTATTTCCTGTGATGGGTACACTATAACCCTGTAATATAATACGTGGTCCAATTTAAAAATTATAGGTCAATATTAAGGTCCGATACCGTGCCGTTAGTTAACATAGAAAAGTGTCTTCGTATTTCCTTGTTTTAATGCACTATTTAAAATATACATAGTGTACCCCCTAAATGACCTATAATTATTTCCTGTGGTAGGGTACACTATTACCCTGTAATATAATACCTGGTCCAATTTAAATATTATGGGTCAATATTAAGGTCTGATATTGCGCCTTGCGTTAGTTAACCATTGAAAGATGTCTTTGAATTTTTAAAGCATTTTAGAACGCTTATTTCTTCATTTTAAGCTGCTCAGAACACTCTATTTCGCATAGGCATACATAGTAAATTTTAGGGTCACGCTGTGTACCACCTAATTGACCTATAATTATTTCCTGTGGTAAGGTACACTATTACCCTGTAATATAATACGTGGTACAATTTAAAAATTATAGGTCAATTTTAAGGTCCGATACCGTGCAGTTAGTTAACATAGAAAAGTGTCTTCGTATTTCCTTGTTTTAATGCACTATTTAAAATATACATAGTGTACCCCCTAATTGACCTATAATTATTTCCTGTGGTAGGGTACACTATTACCCTGTAATATAATACCTGGTCCAATTTAAATATTATGGGTCAATATTAAGGTCTGATATTGCGCCTTGCGCTAGTTAACCATTGAAAGATGTCTTTGAATTTTTAAAGCATTTTAGAACGCTTATTTCTTTATTTTAAGCTTCTCAGAACACTCTATTTCGCATAAGCATACATAGTAAAATTTAGGGTCACGCTGTGTACCCCCTAAATGACCTATAATTATTTCCTGTGGTAGGGTACACTATTACCCTGTAATATAATACGTGGTCCAATTTAAAAATTATAGGTCAATATTAAGGTCCGATACCGTGCCGTTAGTTAACATTGAAAAATGTCTTTGAATTTTTAAAGCATTTTAGAACGCTTATTTCCTCATTTTAAGCTTCTCAGAACACTTTATTTCGCATATACATACATAGTAAACTTTAGGGTCTCTCTGTGTACCCCCTAATTGACCTATAATTATTTCCTGTGGTAGGGTACACTATAACCCTGTAATATAATACGTGGTCCAATTTAAAAATTATAGGTCAATATTAAGTTCCGATACCGTGACGTTAGTTAACATAGAAAAGTGTCTTCGTATTTCCTTGTTTTAATGCACTATTTAAAATATACATAGTGTACCCCCTAATTGACCTATAATTATTTCCTGTGGTAGGGTACACTATTACCCTGTAATACAATACCTATTCCAATTTAAATATTATGGGTCAATATTAAGGTCTGATATTGCGCCTTGCGTTAGTTAACCATTGAAAGATGTCTTTGAATTTTTAAAGCATTTTAGAACGCTTATTTCTTCATTTTAAGCATCTCAGAACACTCTATTTCGCATAGGCATACATAGTAAAATTTAGGGTCACGCTGTGTACCCCCTAAATGACCTATAATTATATCCTGTGGTAGGGTACACTATTACCCTGTAATATAATGCGTGGTCCAATTTAAAAATTATAGGTCAATATTAAGGTCCGATACCGTGCCGTTAGTTAACATAGAAAAATGTCTTTGAATTTTTAAAGCATTTTAGAACGCTTATTTCCTCATTTTAAGCTTCTCAGAACACTTTATTTCGCATAGGCATACATAGTAAACTTTAGGGTCACGCTGTGTACCCCCTAATTGACCTATAATTATTTCCTGTGGTAGGGTACACTATTACCCTGTAATATAATAGGTGGTCCAATTTAAAAATTATAGGTCAATATTAAGGTCCGATACCGTGCCGTTAGTTAGCATAGAAAAATGTCTTTGAATTTTTAAAGCATTTTAGAACGCTTATTTCCTCATTTTAAGCTTCTCAGAACACTTCATTTCGCATAGGCATACATAGAAAACTTTAGGGTCACTCTGCGTACCCCCTAATTGACCTATAATTATTTCCTGTGGTAGGGTACACTATAACCCTGTAATATAATACGTGGTCCAATTTAAAAATTATAGGTCAATATTAAGGTCCGATACCGTGCCGTTAGTTAACATAGAAAAGTGTCTTTGTATTTCCTTGTTTTAATGCACTATTTAAAATATACATAGTGTACCCCCTAATTGACCTATAATTATTTCCTGTGGTAGGGTACACTAATACCCTGTAATATAATACCTGGTCCAATTTAAATATTGTGGGTCAATATTAAGGTCTGATATTGCGCCTTGCGTTAGTTAACCATTGAAAGATGTCTTTGAATTTTTAAAGCATTTTAGAACGCTTATTTCTTCATTTTAAGCTTCTCAGAACACTCTATTTCGCATAAGCATACATAGTAAAATTTTGGGTCACGCTGTGTACCCCCTAAATGACCTATAATTATTTCCTGTGGTAGGGTACACTATTACCCTGTAATATAATACGTGGTCCAATTTAAAAATTATAGGTCAATATTAAGGACCGATACCGTGCCGTTAGTTAACATTGAAAAATGTCTTTGAATTTTTAAAGCATTTTAGAACGCTTATTTCCTCATTTTAAGCTTCTCAGAACACTTTATTTCGCATAGGCATACATAGTAAACTTTAGGGTCTCTCTGTGTACCCCCTAATTGACCTATAATTATTTCCTGTGATGGGTACACTATAACCCTGTAATATAATACGTGGTCCAATTTAAAAATTATAGGTCAATATTAAGGTCCGATACCGTGCCGTTAGTTAACATAGAAAAGTGTCTTCGTATTTCCTTGTTTTAATGCACTATTTAAAATATACATAGTGTACCCCCTAAATGACCTATAATTATTTCCTGTGGTAGGGTACACTATTACCCTGTAATATAATACCTGGTCCAATTTAAATATTATGGGTCAATATTAAGGTCTGATATTGCGCCTTGCGTTAGTTAACCATTGAAAGATGTCTTTGAATTTTTAAAGCATTTTAGAACGCTTATTTCTTCATTTTAAGCTTCTCAGAACACTCTATTTCGCATAGGCATACATAGTAAATTTTAGGGTCACGCTGTGTACCACCTAATTGACCTATAATTATTTCCTGTGGTAAGGTACACTATTACCCTGTAATATAATACGTGGTACAATTTAAAAATTATAGGTCAATTTTAAGGTCCGATACCGTGCAGTTAGTTAACATAGAAAAGTGTCTTCGTATTTCCTTGTTTTAATGCACTATTTAAAATATACATAGTGTACCCCCTAATTGACCTATAATTATTTCCTGTGGTAGGGTACACTATTACCCTGTAATATAATACCTGGTCCAATTTAAATATTATGGGTCAATATTAAGGTCTGATATTGCGCCTTGCGCTAGTTAACCATTGAAAGATGTCTTTGAATTTTTAAAGCATTTTAGAACGCTTATTTCTTTATTTTAAGCTTCTCAGAACACTCTATTTCGCATAAGCATACATAGTAAAATTTAGGGTCACGCTGTGTACCCCCTAAATGACCTATAATTATTTCCTGTGGTAGGGTACACTATTACCCTGTAATATAATACGTGGTCCAATTTAAAAATTATAGGTCAATATTAAGGTCCGATACCGTGCCGTTAGTTAACATTGAAAAATGTCTTTGAATTTTTAAAGCATTTTAGAACGCTTATTTCCTCATTTTAAGCTTCTCAGAACACTTTATTTCGCATATACATACATAGTAAACTTTAGGGTCTCTCTGTGTACCCCCTAATTGACCTATAATTATTTCCTGTGGTAGGGTACACTATAACCCTGTAATATAATACGTGGTCCAATTTAAAAATTATAGGTCAATATTAAGTTCCGATACCGTGACGTTAGTTAACATAGAAAAGTGTCTTCGTATTTCCTTGTTTTAATGCACTATTTAAAATATACATAGTGTACCCCCTAATTGACCTATAATTATTTCCTGTGGTAGGGTACACTATTACCCTGTAATACAATACCTATTCCAATTTAAATATTATGGGTCAATATTAAGGTCTGATATTGCGCCTTGCGTTAGTTAACCATTGAAAGATGTCTTTGAATTTTTAAAGCATTTTAGAACGCTTATTTCTTCATTTTAAGCATCTCAGAACACTCTATTTCGCATAGGCATACATAGTAAAATTTAGGGTCACGCTGTGTACCCCCTAAATGACCTATAATTATATCCTGTGGTAGGGTACACTATTACCCTGTAATATAATGCGTGGTCCAATTTAAAAATTATAGGTCAATATTAAGGTCCGATACCGTGCCGTTAGTTAACATAGAAAAATGTCTTTGAATTTTTAAAGCATTTTAGAACGCTTATTTCCTCATTTTAAGCTTCTCAGAACACTTTATTTCGCATAGGCATACATAGTAAACTTTAGGGTCACGCTGTGTACCCCCTAATTGACCTATAATTATTTCCTGTGGTAGGGTACACTATTACCCTGTAATATAATAGGTGGTCCAATTTAAAAATTATAGGTCAATATTAAGGTCCGATACCGTGCCGTTAGTTAGCATAGAAAAATGTCTTTGAATTTTTAAAGCATTTTAGAACGCTTATTTCCTCATTTTAAGCTTCTCAGAACACTTCATTTCGCATAGGCATACATAGAAAACTTTAGGGTCACTCTGCGTACCCCCTAATTGACCTATAATTATTTCCTGTGGTAGGGTACACTATAACCCTGTAATATAATACGTGGTCCAATTTAAAAATTATAGGTCAATATTAAGGTCCGATACCGTGCCGTTAGTTAACATAGAAAAGTGTCTTTGTATTTCCTTGTTTTAATGCACTATTTAAAATATACATAGTGTACCCCCTAATTGACCTATAATTATTTCCTGTGGTAGGGTACACTAATACCCTGTAATATAATACCTGGTCCAATTTAAATATTGTGGGTCAATATTAAGGTCTGATATTGCGCCTTGCGTTAGTTAACCATTGAAAGATGTCTTTGAATTTTTAAAGCATTTTAGAACGCTTATTTCTTCATTTTAAGCTTCTCAGAACACTCTATTTCGCATAGGCATACATAGTAAATTTTAGGGTCACGCTGTGTTCCACCTAATTGACCTATAAATATTTCCTGTGGTAAGGTACACTATTACCCTGTAATATAATACGTGGTACAATTTAAAAATTATAGGTCAATATTAAGGACCGATACCGTGCCGTTAGTTAACATAGAAAAGTGTCTTCGTATTTCCTTGTTTTAATGCACTATTTAAAATATACATAGTGTACCCCCTAATTGACCTATAATTATTTCCTGTGGTAGGGTACATTATTACCCTGTAATATAATACCTATTCCAATTTAAATATTATGGGTCAATATTAAGGTCAGATATTGCGCCTTGCGTTAGTTAACCATTGAAAGATGTCTTTGAATTTTTAAAGCATTTTAGAACGCTTATTTCTTCATTTTAAGCATCTCAGAACACTCTATTTCGCATAGGCATACATAGTAAAATTTAGGGTCACGCTGTGTACCCCCTAAATGACCTATAATTATATCCTGTGGTAGGGTACACTATTACCCTGTAATATAATACGTGGTCCAATTTAAAAATTATAGGTCAATATTAAGGTCCGATACCGTGCCGTTAGTTAACATAGAAAAATGTCTTTGAATTTTTAAAGCATTTTAGAACGCTTATTTCCTCATTTTAAGCTTCTCAGAACAATTTATTTCGCATAGGCATACATAGTAAACTTTAGGGTCACGCTGTGTACCCCCTAATTGACCTATAATTATTTCCTTTGGTTTGGGTACACTATTACCCTGTAATATAATACCTGGTTCAATTTAAAAATTATAGGTCAATAATAAGGTCCGATACCGTGCCGTTAGTTAACATAGAAAAATGTCTTTGAATTTTTAAAGCATTTTAGAACGCTTATTTCTTCATTTTAAGCTTCTCAGAGCACTCTATTTCGCATAGGCATACATAGTAAAATTTAGGGTCACGCTGTGTACCCCCTAAATGACCTATAATTATTTCCTGTGGTAGGGCACACTATTACCCTGTAATATAATACGTGGTCCAATTTAAAAATTATAGGTCAATATTAAGTTCCGATACCGTGCCGTTAGTTAACATTGAAAAATGTCTTCGTATTTCCTTGTTTTAATGCACTATTTAAAATATACATAGTGTACCCCCTAATTGACCTATAATTATTTCCTGTGGTAGGGTACACTATTACCCTGTAATACAATACCTGGTTCAATTTAAATATTATGGGTCAATATTAAGGTTTGATATTGCGCCTTGCGTTAGTTAACCATTGAAAGATGTCTTTGAATTTTTAAAGCATTTTAGAACGCTTATTTCTTCATTTTAAGCTTCTCAGAACACTCTATTTCGCATAGGCATACATAGTAAAATTTAGGGTCACGCTGTGTACCCCCTAAATGACCTATAATTATTTCCTGTGGTAGGGTACACTATTACCCTCTAATATAATACGTGGTCCTATTTAAAAATTATAGGTCAATATTAAGGTCCGATACCGTGCCGTTAGTTAACATAGAAAAATGTCTTTGAATTTTTAAAGCATTTTAGAACGCTTATTTCCTCATTTTAAGCTTCTCAGAACACTCTATTTCGCATAGGCATACATAGTAAATTTTAGGGTCACGCTGTGTACCACCTAATTAACCTATAATTATTTCCTGTGGTAGGGTACACTATTACCCTGTAATATAATAGGTGGTCCAATTTAAAAATTATAGGTCAATATTAAGGTCCGATACCGTGCCGTTAGTTAGCATAGAAAAATGTCTTTGAATTTTTAAAGCATTTTAGAACGCTTATTTCCTCATTTTAAGCTTCTCAGAACACTTCATTTCGCATAGGCATACATAGAAAACTTTAGGGTCACTCTGCGTACCCCCTAATTGACCTATAATTATTTCCTGTGGTAGGGTACACTATAACCCTGTAATATAATACGTGGTCCAATTTAAAAATTATAGGTCAATATTAAGGTCCGATACCGTGCCGTTAGTTAACATAGAAAAGTGTCTTTGTATTTCCTTGTTTTAATGCACTATTTAAAATATACATAGTGTACCCCCTAATTGACCTATAATTATTTCCTGTGGTAGGGTACACTATTACCCTGTAATATAATACCTGGTCCAATTTAAATATTGTGGGTCAATATTAAGGTCTGATATTGCGCCTTGCGTTAGTTAACCATTGAAAGATGTCTTTGAATTTTTAAAGCATTTTAGAACGCTTATTTCTTCATTTTAAGCTTCTCAGAACACTCTATTTCGCATAGGCATACATAGTAAATTTTAGGGTCACGCTGTGTTCCACCTAATTGACCTATAAATATTTCCTGTGGTAAGGTACACTATTACCCTGTAATATAATACGTGGTACAATTTAAAAATTATAGGTCAATATTAAGGTCCGATACCGTGCCGTTAGTTAACATAGAAAAGTGTCTTCGTATTTCCTTGTTTTAATGCACTATTTAAAATATACATAGTGTACCCCCTAATTGACCTATAATTATTTCCTGTGGTAGGGTACATTATTACCCTGTAATATAATACCTATTCCAATTTAAATATTATGGGTCAATATTAAGGTCAGATATTGCGCCTTGCGTTAGTTAACCATTGAAAGATGTCTTTGAATTTTTAAAGCATTTTAGAACGCTTATTTCTTCATTTTAAGCATCTCAGAACACTCTATTTCGCATAGGCATACATAGTAAAATTTAGGGTCACGCTGTGTACCCCCTAAATGACCTATAATTATATCCTGTGGTAGGGTACACTATTACCCTGTAATATAATACGTGGTCCAATTTAAAAATTATAGGTCAATATTAAGGTCCGATACCGTGCCGTTAGTTAACATAGAAAAATGTCTTTGAATTTTTAAAGCATTTTAGAACGCTTATTTCCTCATTTTAAGCTTCTCAGAACAATTTATTTCGCATAGGCATACATAGTAAACTTTAGGGTCACGCTGTGTACCCCCTAATTGACCTATAATTATTTCCTTTGGTTTGGGTACACTATTACCCTGTAATATAATACCTGGTTCAATTTAAAAATTATAGGTCAATAATAAGGTCCGATACCGTGCCGTTAGTTAACATAGAAAAATGTCTTTGAATTTTTAAAGCATTTTAGAACGCTTATTTCTTCATTTTAAGCTTCTCAGAGCACTCTATTTCGCATAGGCATACATAGTAAAATTTAGGGTCACGCTGTGTACCCCCTAAATGACCTATAATTATTTCCTGTGGTAGGGCACACTATTACCCTGTAATATAATACGTGGTCCAATTTAAAAATTATAGGTCAATATTAAGTTCCGATACCGTGCCGTTAGTTAACATTGAAAAATGTCTTCGTATTTCCTTGTTTTAATGCACTATTTAAAATATACATAGTGTACCCCCTAATTGACCTATAATTATTTCCTGTGGTAGGGTACACTATTACCCTGTAATACAATACCTGGTTCAATTTAAATATTATGGGTCAATATTAAGGTTTGATATTGCGCCTTGCGTTAGTTAACCATTGAAAGATGTCTTTGAATTTTTAAAGCATTTTAGAACGCTTATTTCTTCATTTTAAGCTTCTCAGAACACTCTATTTCGCATAGGCATACATAGTAAAATTTAGGGTCACGCTGTGTACCCCCTAAATGACCTATAATTATTTCCTGTGGTAGGGTACACTATTACCCTCTAATATAATACGTGGTCCAATTTAAAAATTATAGGTCAATATTAAGGTCCGATACCGTGCCGTTAGTTAACATAGAAAAATGTCTTTGAATCTTTAAAGCATTTTAGAACGCTTATTTCCTCATTTTAAGCTTCTCAGAACACTCTATTTCGCATAGGCAAACATAGTAAATTTTAGGGTCACGCTGTGTACCACCTAATTAACCTATAATTATTTCCTGTGGTAAGGTACACTATTACCTTGTAATATAATACGTGGTACAATTTAAAAATTATAGGTCAATATTAAGGTCCGATACCGTGCCGTTAGTTAACATAGAAAAGTGTCTTCGTATTTCCTTGTTTTAATGCACTATTTAAAATATACATAGTGTACCCCCTAATTGACCTATAATTATTTCCTGTGGTAGGGTACACTATTACCCTGTAATATAATACCTGGTCCAATTTAAATATTATGGGTCAATATTAAGGTCTGATATTGCGCCTTGCGCTAGTTAACCATTGAAAGATGTCTTTGAATTTTTAAAGCATTTTAGAACGCTTATTTCTTTATTTTAAGCTTCTCAGAACACTCTATTTCGCATAAGCATACATAGTAAAATTTAGGGTCACGCTGTGTACCCCCTAAATGACCTATAATTATTTCCTGTGGTAGGGTACACTATTACCCTGTAATATAATACGTGGTCCAATTTAAAAATTATAGGTCAATATTAAGGTCCGATACCGTGCCGTTAGTTAACATTGAAAAATGTCTTTGAATTTTTAAAGCATTTTAGAACGCTTATTTCCTCATTTTAAGCTTCTCAGAACACTTTATTTCGCATATACATACATAGTAAACTTTAGGGTCTCTCTGTGTACCCCCTAATTGACCTATAATTATTTCCTGTGGTAGGGTACACTATAACCCTGTAATATAATACGTGGTCCAATTTAAAAATTATAGGTCAATATTAAGTTCCGATACCGTGACGTTAGTTAACATAGAAAAGTGTCTTCGTATTTCCTTGTTTTAATGCACTATTTAAAATATACATAGTGTACCCCCTAATTGACCTATAATTATTTCCTGTGGTAGGGTACACTATTACCCTGTAATATAATACCTATTCCAATTTAAATATTTTGGGTCAATATTAAGGTCTGATATTGCTCCTTGCGTTAGTTAACCATTGAAAGATGTCTTTGAATTTTTAAAGCATTTTAGAACGCTTATTTCTTCATTTTAAGCATCTCAGAACACTCTATTTCGCATAGGCATACATAGTAAAATTTAGGGTCACGCTGTGTACCCCCTAAATGACCTATAATTATATCCTGTGGTAGGGTACACTATTACCCTGTAATATAATACGTGGTCCAATTTAAAAATTATAGGTCAATATTAAGGTCCGATACCGTGCCGTTAGTTAACATAGAAAAATGTCTTTGAATTTTTAAAGCATTTTAGAACGCTTATTTCCTCATTTTAAGCTTCTCAGAACACTTTATTTCGCATAGGCATACATAGTAAACTTTAGGGTCACGCTGTGTACCCCCTAATTGACCTATAATTATTTCCTTTGGTGGGGTACACTATTACCCTGTAATATAATACCTGGTCCAATTTAAATATTATGGGTCAATATTAAGGTCTGATATTGCGCCTTGCGTTAGTTAACCATTGAAAGATGTCTTTGAATTTTTAAAGCATTTTAGAACGCTTATTTCTTCATTTTAAGCTTCTCAGAACACTCTATTTCGCATAGGCATACATAGTAAATTTTAGGGTCACGCTGTGTACCACCTAATTGACCTATAATTATTTCCTGTGGTAAGGTACACTATTACCCTGTAATATAATACGTGGTACAATTTAAAAATTATAGGTCAATTTTAAGGTCCGATACCGTGCCGTTAGTTAACATAGAAAAGTGTCTTCGTATTTCCTTGTTTTAATGCACTATTTAAAATATACATAGTGTACCCCCTAATTGACCTATAATTATTTCCTGTGGTAGGGTACACTATTACCCTGTAATATAATACCTGGTCCAATTTAAATATTATGGGTCAATATTAAGGTCTGATATTGCGCCTTGCGCTAGTTAACCATTGAAAGATGTCTTTGAATTTTTAAAGCATTTTAGAACGCTTATTTCTTTATTTTAAGCTTCTCAGAACACTCTATTTCGCATAAGCATACATAGTAAAATTTAGGGTCACGCTGTGTACCCCCTAAATGACCTATAATTATTTCCTGTGGTAGGGTACACTATTACCCTGTAATATAATACGTGGTCCAATTTAAAAATTATAGGTCAATATTAAGGTCCGATACCGTGCCGTTAGTTAACATTGAAAAATGTCTTTGAATTTTTAAAGCATTTTAGAACGCTTATTTCCTCATTTTAAGCTTCTCAGAACACTTTATTTCGCATATACATACATAGTAAACTTTAGGGTCTCTCTGTGTACCCCCTAATTGACCTATAATTATTTCCTGTGGTAGGGTTCACTATAACCCTGTAATATAATACGTGGTCCAATTTAAAAATTATAGGTCAATATTAAGTTCCGATACCGTGACGTTAGTTAACATAGAAAAGTGTCTTCGTATTTCCTTGTTTTAATGCACTATTTAAAATATACATAGTGTACCCCCTAATTGACCTATAATTATTTCCTGTGGTAGGGTACACTATTACCCTGTAATATAATACCTATTCCAATTTAAATATTTTGGGTCAATATTAAGGTCTGATATTGCTCCTTGCGTTAGTTAACCATTGAAAGATGTCTTTGAATTTTTAAAGCATTTTAGAACGCTTATTTCTTCATTTTGAGCATCTCAGAACACTCTATTTCGCATAGGCATACATAGTAAAATTTAGGGTCACGCTGTGTACCCCCTAAATGACCTATAATTATATCCTGTGGTAGGGTACACTATTACCCTGTAATATAATACGTGGTCCAATTTAAAAATTATAGGTCAATATTAAGGTCCGATACCGTGCCGTTAGTTAACATAGAAAAATGTCTTTGAATTTTTAAAGCATTTTAGAACGCTTATTTCCTCATTTTAAGCTTCTCAGAACACTTTATTTCGCATAGGCATACATAGTAAACTTTAGGGTCACGCTGTGTACCCCCTAATTGACCTATAATTATTTCCTTTGGTGGGGTACACTATTACCCTGTAATATAATACCTGGTCCAATTTAAATATTATGGGTCAATATTAAGGTCTGATATTGCGCCTTGCGTTAGTTAACCATTGAAAGATGTCTTTGAATTTTTAAAGCATTTTAGAACGCTTATTTCTTCATTTTAAGCTTCTCAGAGCACTCTATTTCGCATAGGCATACATAGTAAAATTTAGGATCACGCTGTATACCCCCTAAATGACCTATAATTATTTCCTGTGGTAGGGTACACTATAACCCTGTAATATATTACGTGGTCCAATTTAAAAATTATAGGTCAATATTAAGGTCCGATACCGTGCCGTTAGTTAACATAGAAAAGTGTCTTCGTATTTCCTTGTTTTAATGCACTATTTAAAATATACATAGTGTACCCCCTAATTGACCTATAATTATTTCCTGTGGTAGGGTACACTATTACCCTGTAATATAATACCTGGTCCAATTTAAATATTATGGGTCAATATTAAGGTCTGATATTGCGCCTTGCGTTAGTTAACCATTGAAAGATGTCTTTGAATTTTTAAAGCATTTTAGAACGCTTATTTCTTCATTTTAAGCTTCTCAGAACACTCTATTTCGCATAGGCATACATAGTAAAATTTAGGGTCACGCTGCGTACCCCCTAAATGACCTATAATTATTTCCTGTGGTAGGGTACACTATTACCCTCTAATATAATACGTGGTCCAATTTAAAAATTATAGGTCAATATTAAGGTCCGATACCGTGCCGTTAGTTAACATTGAAAAATGTCTTTGAATTTTTAAAGCATT
Organism: Parasteatoda tepidariorum; assembly: GCF_982258835.1. NCBI lineage: Eukaryota > Metazoa > Arthropoda > Arachnida > Araneae > Theridiidae > Parasteatoda > Parasteatoda tepidariorum. Next base: position 284,177 of record NW_028257414.1, on the reverse strand, counting down.
TTAGAACGCTTATTTCCTCATTTTAAGCTTCTCAGAACACTTTATTTCGCATATACATACATAGTAAACTTTAGGGTCTCTCTGTGTACCCCCTTATTGACCTATAATTATTTCCTGTGGTAGGGTACACTATAACCCTGTAATATAATACGTGGTCCAATTTAAAAATTATAGGTCAATATTAAGTTCCGATACCGTGACGTTAGTTAACATAGAAAAGTGTCTTCGTATTTCCTTGTTTTAATGCACTATTTAAAATAAAGATAGTGTACCCCCTAATTGACCTATAATTATTTCCTGTGGTAGGGTACACTATTACCCTGTAATACAATACCTATTCCAATTTAAATATTATGGGTCAATATTAAGGTCTGATATTGCGCCTTGCGTTAGTTAACCATTGAAAGATGTCTTTGAATTTTTAAAGCATTTTAGAACGCTTATTTCTTCATTTTAAGCTTCTCAGAGCACTCTATTTCGCATAGGCATACATAGTAAAATTTAGGGTCACGCTGTATACCCCCTAAATGACCTATAATTATTTCCTGTGGTAGGGTACACTATAACCCTGTAATATATTACGTGGTCCAATTTAAAAATTATAGGTCAATATTAAGGTCCGATACCGTGCCGTTAGTTAACATAGAAAAGTGTCTTCGTATTTCCTTGTTTTAATGCACTATTTAAAATATACATAGTGTACCCCCTAATTGACCTATAATTATTTCCTGTGGTAGGGTACACTATTACCCTGTAATATAATACCTGGTCCAATTTAAATATTATGGGTCAATATTAAGGTCTGATATTGCGCCTTGCGTTAGTTAACCATTGAAAGATGTCTTTGAATTTTTAAAGCATTTTAGAACGCTTATTTCTTCATTTTAAGCTTCTAAGAACACTCTATTTCGCATAGGCATACATAGTAAAATTTAGGGTCACGCTGCGTACCCCCTAAATGACCTATAATTATTTCCTGTGGTAGGGTACACTATTACCCTCTAATATAATACGTGGTCCAATTTAAAAATTATAGGTCAATATTAAGGTCCGATACCGTGCCGTTAGTTAACATTGAAAAATGTCTTTGAATTTTTAAGGCATTTTAGAACGCTTATTTCCTCATTTTAAGCTTCTCAGAACACTTTATTTCGCATATACATACATAGTAAACTTTAGGGTCTCTCTGTGTACCCCCTTATTGACCTATAATTATTTCCTGTGGTAGGGTACACTATAACCCTGTAATATAATACGTGGTCCAATTTAAAAATTATAGGTCAATATTAAGGTCCGATACCGTGCCGTTAGTTAACATAGAAAAGTGTCTTTGTATTTCCTTGTTTTAATGCACTATTTAAAATATACATAGTGTACCCCCTAATTGACCTATAATTATTTCCTGTGGTAGGGTACACTATTACCCTGTAATATAATACCTGGTCCAATTTAAATATTGTGGGTCAATATTAAGGTCTGATATTGCGCCTTGCGTTAGTTAACCATTGAAAGATGTCTTTGAATTTTTAAAGCATTTTAGAACGCTTATTTCTTCATTTTAAGCTTCTCAGAACACTCTATTTCGCATAGGCATACATAGTAAATTTTAGGGTCACGCTGTGTACCACCTAATTGACCTATAAATATTTCCTGTGGTAAGGTACACTATTACCCTGTAATATAATACGTGGTACAATTTAAAAATTATAGGTCAATATTAAGGTCCGATACCGTGCCGTTAGTTAACATAGAAAAGTGTCTTCGTATTTCCTTGTTTTAATGCACTATTTAAAATATACATAGTGTACCCCCTAATTGACCTATAATTATTTCCTGTGGTAGGGTACATTATTACCCTGTAATATAATACCTATTCCAATTTAAATATTATGGGTCAATATTAAGGTCAGATATTGCGCCTTGCGTTAGTTAACCATTGAAAGATGTCTTTGAATTTTTAAAGCATTTTAGAACGCTTATTTCTTCATTTTAAGCATCTCAGAACACTCTATTTCGCATAGGCATACATAGTAAAATTTAGGGTCACGCTGTGTACCCCCTAAATGACCTATAATTATATCCTGTGGTAGGGTACACTATTACCCTGTAATATAATACGTGGTCCAATTTAAAAATTATAGGTCAATATTAAGGTCCGATACCGTGCCGTTAGTTAACATAGAAAAATGTCTTTGAATTTTTAAAGCATTTTAGAACGCTTATTTCCTCATTTTAAGCTTCTCAGAACAATTTATTTCGCATAGGCATACATAGTAAACTTTAGGGTCACGCTGTGTACCCCCTAATTGACCTATAATTATTTCCTTTGGTTTGGGTACACTATTACCCTGTAATATAATACCTGGTTCAATTTAAAAATTATAGGTCAATAATAAGGTCCGATACCGTGCCGTTAGTTAACATAGAAAAATGTCTTTGAATTTTTAAAGCATTTTAGAACGCTTATTTCTTCATTTTAAGCTTCTCAGAGCACTCTATTTCGCATAGGCATACATTGTAAAATTTAGGGTCACGCTGTGTACCCCCTAAATGACCTATAATTATTTCCTGTGGTAGGGCACACTATTACCCTGTAATATAATACGTGGTCCAATTTAAAATTTATAGGTCAATATTAAGTTCCGATACCGTGCCGTTAGTTAACATTGAAAAATGTCTTCGTATTTCCTTGTTTTAATGCACTATTTAAAATATACATAGTGTACCCCCTAATTGACCTATAATTATTTCCTGTGGTAGGGTACACTATTACCCTGTAATACAATACCTGGTTCAATTTAAATATTATGGGTCAATATTAAGGTTTGATATTGCGCCTTGCGTTAGTTAACCATTGAAAGATGTCTTTGAATTTTTAAAGCATTTTAGAACGCTTATTTCTTCATTTTAAGCTTCTCAGAACACTCTATTTCGCATAGGCATACATAGTAAAATTTAGGGTCACGCTGTGTACCCCCTAAATGACCTATAATTATTTCCTGTGGTAGGGTACACTATTACCCTCTAATATAATACGTGGTCCAATTTAAAAATTATAGGTCAATATTAAGGTCCGATACCGTGCCGTTAGTTAACATAGAAAAATGTCTTTGAATTTTTAAAGCATTTTAGAACGCTTATTTCCTCATTTTAAGCTTCTCAGAACACTCTATTTCGCATAGGCATACATAGTAAATTTTAGGGTCACGCTGTGTACCACCTAATTAACCTATAATTATTTCCTGTGGTAAGGTACACTATTACCTTGTAATATAATACGTGGTACAATTTAAAAATTATAGGTCAATATTAAGGTCCGATACCGTGCCGTTAGTTAACATAGAAAAGTGTCTTCGTATTTCCTTGTTTTAATGCACTATTTAAAATATACATAGTGTACCCCCTAATTGACCTATAATTATTTCCTGTGGTAGGGTACACTATTACCCTGTAATATAATACCTGGTCTAATTTAAATATTATGGGTCAATATTAAGGTCTGATATTGCGCCTTGCGCTAGTTAAACATTGAAAGATGTCTTTGAATTTTTAAAGCATTTTAGAACGCTTATTTCTTCATTTTAAGCTTCTCAGAACACTCTATTTCGCATAAGCATACATAGTAAAATTTAGGGTCACGCTGCGTACCCCCTAAATGACCTATAATTATTTCCTGTGGTAGGGTACACTATTACCCTCTAATATAATACGTGGTCCAATTTAAAAATTATAGGTCAATATTAAGGTCCGATACCGTGCCGTTAGTTAACATTGAAAAATGTCTTTGAATTCTTAAAGCATTTTAGAACGCTTATTTCCTCATTTTAAGCTTCTCAGAACACTTTATTTCGCATAGGCATACATAGTAAACTTTAGGGTCACGCTGTGTACCCCCTAATTGACCTATAATTATTTCCTGTGGTAGGGTACACTATTACCCTGTAATATAATAGGTGGTCCAATTTAAAAATTATAGGTCAATATTAAGGTCCGATACCGTGCCGTTAGTTAGCATAGAAAAATGTCTTTGAATTTTTAAAGCATTTTAGAACGCTTATTTCCTCATTTTAAGCTTCTCAGAACACTTCATTTCGCATAGGCATACATAGAAAACTTTAGGGTCACTCTGCGTACCCCCTAATTGACCTATAATTATTTCCTGTGGTAGGGTACACTATAACCCTGTAATATAATACGTGGTCCAATTTAAAAATTATAGGTCAATATTAAGGTCCGATACCGTGCCGTTAGTTAACATAGAAAAGTGTCTTTGTATTTCCTTGTTTTAATGCACTATTTAAAATATACATAGTGTACCCCCTAATTGACCTATAATTATTTCCTGTGGTAGGGTACACTATTACCCTGTAATATAATACCTGGTCCAATTTAAATATTGTGGGTCAATATTAAGGTCTGATATTGCGCCTTGCGTTAGTTAACCATTGAAAGATGTCTTTGAATTTTTAAAGCATTTTAGAACGCTTATTTCTTCATTTTAAGCTTCTCAGTACACTCTATTTCGCATAGGCATACATAGTAAATTTTAGGGTCACGCTGTGTACCACCTAATTGACCTATAAATATTTCCTGTGGTAAGGTACACTATTACCCTGTAATATAATACGTGGTACAATTTAAAAATTATAGGTCAATATTAAGGTCCGATACCGTGCCGTTAGTTAACATAGAAAAGTGTCTTCGTATTTCCTTGTTTTAATGCACTATTTAAAATATACATAGTGTACCCCCTAATTGACCTATAATTATTTCCTGTGGTAGGGTACATTATTACCCTGTAATATAATACCTATTCCAATTTAAATATTATGGGTCAATATTAAGGTCAGATATTGCGCCTTGCGTTAGTTAACCATTGAAAGATGTCTTTGAATTTTTAAAGCATTTTAGAACGCTTATTTCTTCATTTTAAGCATCTCAGAACACTCTATTTCGCATAGGCATACATAGTAAAATTTAGGGTCACGCTGTGTACCCCCTAAATGACCTATAATTATATCCTGTGGTAGGGTACACTATTACCCTGTAATATAATACGTGGTCCAATTTAAAAATTATAGGTCAATATTAAGGTCCGATACCGTGCCGTTAGTTAACATAGAAAAATGTCTTTGAATTTTTAAAGCATTTTAGAACGCTTATTTCCTCATTTTAAGCTTCTCAGAACAATTTATTTCGCATAGGCATACATAGTAAACTTTAGGGTCACGCTGTGTACCCCCTAATTGACCTATAATTATTTCCTTTGGTTTGGGTACACTATTACCCTGTAATATAATCCCTGGTTCAATTTAAAAATTATAGGTCAATAATAAGGTCCGATACCGTGCCGTTAGTTAACATAGAAAAATGTCTTTGAATTTTTAAAGCATTTTAGAACGCTTATTTCTTCATTTTAAGCTTCTCAGAGCACTCTATTTCGCATAGGCATACATAGTAAAATTTAGGGTCACGCTGTGTACCCCCTAAATGACCTATAATTATTTCCTGTGGTAGGGCACACTATTACCCTGTAATATAATACGTGGTCCAATTTAAAATTTATAGGTCAATATTAAGTTCCGATACCGTGCCGTTAGTTAACATTGAAAAATGTCTTCGTATTTCCTTGTTTTAATGCACTATTTAAAATATACATAGTGTACCCCCTAATTGACCTATAATTATTTCCTGTGGTAGGGTACACTATTACCCTGTAATACAATACCTGGTTCAATTTAAATATTATGGGTCAATATTAAGGTTTGATATTGCGCCTTGCGTTAGTTAACCATTGAAAGATGTCTTTGAATTTTTAAAGCATTTTAGAACGCTTATTTCTTCATTTTAAGCTTCTCAGAACACTCTATTTCGCATAGGCATACATAGTAAAATTTAGGGTCACGCTGTGTACCCCCTAAATGACCTATAATTATTTCCTGTGGTAGGGTACACTATTACCCTCTAATATAATACGTGGTCCAATTTAAAAATTATAGGCCAATATTAAGGTCCGATACCGTGCCGTTAGTTAACATAGAAAAATGTCTTTGAATTTTTAAAGCATTTTAGAACGCTTATTTCCTCATTTTAAGCTTCTCAGAACACTCTATTTCGCATAGGCATACATAGTAAATTTTAGGGTCACGCTGTGTACCACCTAATTAACCTATAATTATTTCCTGTGGTAAGGTACACTATTACCTTGTAATATAATACGTGGTACAATTTAAAAATTATAGGTCAATATTAAGGTCCGATACCGTGCCGTTAGTTAACATAGAAAAGTGTCTTCGTATTTCCTTGTTTTAATGCACTATTTAAAATATACATAGTGTACCCCCTAATTGACCTATAATTATTTCCTGTGGTAGGGTACACTATTACCCTGTAATATAATACCTGGTCTAATTTAAATATTATGGGTCAATATTAAGGTCTGATATTGCGCCTTGCGCTAGTTAAACATTGAAAGATGTCTTTGAATTTTTAAAGCATTTTAGAACGCTTATTTCTTCATTTTAAGCTTCTCAGAACACTCTATTTCGCATAAGCATACATAGTAAAATTTAGGGTCACGCTGTGTACCCCCTAAATGACCTATAATTATTTCCTGTGGTAGGGTACACTATTACCCTGTAATATAATACGTGGTCCAATTTAAAAATTATAGGTCAATATTAAGGACCGATACCGTGCCGTTAGTTAACATTGAAAAATGTCTTTGAATTTTTAAAGCATTTTAGAACGCTTATTTCCTCATTTTAAGCTTCTCAGAACACTTTATTTCGCATAGGCATATATAGTAAACTTTAGGGTCTCTCTGTGTACCCCCTAATTGGCCTATAATTATTTCCTGTGATGGGTACACTATAACCCTGTAATATAATACGTGGTCCAATTTAAAAATTATAGGTCAATATTAAGGTCCGATACCGTGCCGTTAGTTAACATAGAAAAGTGTCTTCGTATTTCCTTGTTTTAATGCACTATTTAAAATATACATAGTGTACCCCCTAATTGACCTATAATTATTTCCTGTGGTAGGGTACACTATTACCCTGTAATATAATAGGTGGTCCAATTTAAAAATTATAGGTCAATATTAAGGTCCGATACCGTGCCGTTAGTTAGCATAGAAAAATGTCTTTGAATTTTTAAAGCATTTTAGAACGCTTATTTCCTCATTTTAAGCTTCTCAGAACACTTCATTTCGCATAGGCATACATAGAAAACTTTAGGGTCACTCTGCGTACCCCCTAATTGACCTATAATTATTTCCTGTGGTAGGGTACACTATAACCCTGTAATATAATACGTGGTCCAATTTAAAAATTATAGGTCAATATTAAGGTCCGATACCGTGCCGTTAGTTAACATAGAAAAGTGTCTTTGTATTTCCTTGTTTTAATGCACTATTTAAAATATACATAGTGTACCCCCTAATTGACCTATAATTATTTCCTGTGGTAGGGTACACTATTACCCTGTAATATAATACCTGGTCCAATTTAAATATTGTGGGTCAATATTAAGGTCTGATATTGCGCCTTGCGTTAGTTAACCATTGAAAGATGTCTTTGAATTTTTAAAGCATTTTAGAACGCTTATTTCTTCATTTTAAGCTTCTCAGTACACTCTATTTCGCATAGGCATACATAGTAAATTTTAGGGTCACGCTGTGTACCACCTAATTGACCTATAAATATTTCCTGTGGTAAGGTACACTATTACCCTGTAATATAATACGTGGTACAATTTAAAAATTATAGGTCAATATTAAGGTCCGATACCGTGCCGTTAGTTAACATAGAAAAGTGTCTTCGTATTTCCTTGTTTTAATGCACTATTTAAAATATACATAGTGTACCCCCTAATTGACCTATAATTATTTCCTGTGGTAGGGTACATTATTACCCTGTAATATAATACCTATTCCAATTTAAATATTATGGGTCAATATTAAGGTCAGATATTGCGCCTTGCGTTAGTTAACCATTGAAAGATGTCTTTGAATTTTTAAAGCATTTTAGAACGCTTATTTCTTCATTTTAAGCATCTCAGAACACTCTATTTCGCATAGGCATACATAGTAAAATTTAGGGTCACGCTGTGTACCCCCTAAATGACCTATAATTATATCCTGTGGTAGGGTACACTATTACCCTGTAATATAATACGTGGTCCAATTTAAAAATTATAGGTCAATATTAAGGTCCGATACCGTGCCGTTAGTTAACATAGAAAAATGTCTTTGAATTTTTAAAGCATTTTAGAACGCTTATTTCCTCATTTTAAGCTTCTCAGAACAATTTATTTCGCATAGGCATACATAGTAAACTTTAGGGTCACGCTGTGTACCCCCTAATTGACCTATAATTATTTCCTTTGGTTTGGGTACACTATTACCCTGTAATATAATACCTGGTTCAATTTAAAAATTATAGGTCAATAATAAGGTCCGATACCGTGCCGTTAGTTAACATAGAAAAATGTCTTTGAATTTTTAAAGCATTTTAGAACGCTTATTTCTTCATTTTAAGCTTCTCAGAGCACTCTATTTCGCATAGGCATACATAGTAAAATTTAGGGTCACGCTGTGTACCCCCTAAATGACCTATAATTATTTCCTGTGGTAGGGCACACTATTACCCTGTAATATAATACGTGGTCCAATTTAAAATTTATAGGTCAATATTAAGTTCCGATACCGTGCCGTTAGTTAACATTGAAAAATGTCTTCGTATTTCCTTGTTTTAATGCACTATTTAAAATATACATAGTGTACCCCCTAATTGACCTATAATTATTTCCTGTGGTAGGGTACACTATTACCCTGTAATACAATACCTGGTTCAATGTGCCTGGACACGCCAGTGCCTTTACTCCTCAGTTCGGCTTCCGCTCTAATCTGTGACCAAAGAAGGCGGACACTCTATGGCAATACTGCGGCACGTGCGCGGCTGTAGTGCAACGTTGCGGTAGCCCAAAATGTCGCATTCTGCACTGCCCTACTACGACACGCCAGTGCCTTTACTCCTCAGTTGGGCTTCCGCTCCACTCCGTGGCCAAAGATGGCGAAAAGTCTATAGCCCTAGAGCGGCACGCCCGCGGCTGTAGTGCCACGTTGCGGTGGCCCAAAATGTCAGACTCTACACTGCCCTACTACGACACGCCAGTCCCTTTACCCCTCTGTTGGGTTTCCGCTCTAATCCGTAGCCAAAGATAGCGGACACTCCACGGTCCTAATGCTGCACGTGCACGGCTGTATTACCGCGTTGCGGTGGCCAAAATGGCAGGAAACTACACTGCCCTATTACTACACGCCAGTGCCTTTACTCCTCAGTTCGACTTCCGTCAAATTAGTGAACAAAGAAGGCGGACACTCTATGACCCTATTGCGGCACATGCGTGGCAGTAGTGCCGCGTTGCGGTGACCTAAAATGTCGTACTCTACACTGCCCTACTACGACACGAAAGTGCCTTTATTCCTCAGTTGGGCTTCCACTCTAATCACTGGCCAAAGATTTCGGACTATGGCGGGAAACTACCCTGCCCTTTTTCTACACGCCAGTTCCAATACTCCTCTGTTCGGCTTCCGCTCTAAATAGTGGAAAAAGATGGCGGACACTCCATGGCCCTTCAGCGGACGTGCACGGCGGTAGCGCCGCGTTGCGGGGGCCAAAAATGCAGGAAAATACACTGCCCTACTACGACACGAAAGTGCCTTTACACCTCAGTTTCGCTTCCACTCTAATCACTGGCCAAAGATTTCGGACACTCCATGGTCCAACTGCGGCACATGCGCAACTGTTTACTCCACAGTTCTGCTTCCGCTCTAATCAGGAGCCAAATATGTCGGACAGTCTATAGCCCTTTTACGGCACGTCCACGGCTGAATATGCCAAGTTGCGATTGCCCAAAATGGTGGACACTACACTGTCCTTCGAGACCCTACCAAATACTTAAGTTCTCAGTAGCGCTTCCGCTCTAATCAGTGGCCAAATATGGCGGACCCTCCATGGCCCTACTGCGGCACGTGTGCGGCTTTATAGCCGCGTTGCGGTTGCCAAAATGGCAGGAAATTACACTGCCCTACTACGACACGCCAGTGCCTTTACTCCTCAGTAGGGCTTCCGCTCTAATCCGTTTCCAAAGTTGGCGAACACTACCGCCCCCTAATGCCGCACGTGCACGGCTGTAGTGCCGCGTTGCAGTGGCGAAAATGGCCGGAAACTACACTGCCCAACTACTACACGCCAGTGCCTTTACTCCTCAGTTCGGCTTCCGCTCTAAATAGTGGAAAAATATGGCGGACAATCCATGGCCCTTCAGCGGCACTCGCGCTGCTGAAGTGCCGCGATTCGGTGGCCCAACATGTCGGACTCTTCCCAGCCCTACGACCACACGCCTGTGCCTTTACTCCTCAGTTCGGCTTCCGCTCTAATCTGTGACCAAAGAAGGCGGACACTCTATGGCATTTCTGCGGCACGTGCGCGGCTGTAGTGCCGCGTAGCTGTAGCCCAAATTGTCGGATTCAGCACAGACCAACTGCGACACGACAGTGCCTTTACTCCTCAGTTGGGCTTCCACTCCACTCCGTGGCCAAAGATGGCGAACATTCCAAGGCCCTAATGCTGCACGTGCGCGGCTGTAGTGACGCATTGCGGTGGCCCAAAATGTCAGACTCTACGCTGCCCTACTACGACACACCAATGCCTTTACTCCTCTGTTCGGCTTCCGCTCTAAATAGTGGAAAAAGACGGCGGACCCTCCATGGCCCTTCAGCGGCACGTGCACGGCTGTAGTGCCGCGTTGTGGTGGCCAAAATGGCAGGAAACTACTCTGCTCTTTTTCTACACACCAGTTCCTTTACTCCTCAGTTCGGCTTCCGCTCTAATCTGTGACCAAAGAAGGCGGACACTCTATGGCATTTCTGCGGCACGTGCGCGGCTGTTGTGTCGCTTTGCGGTAGACCAAAATGTCGGATTCTGCACTGCCCAACTACGACACGACAGTGCCTTTACTCCTCAGTTGGGTTTCCGCACCACTCCGTGGCCAAAGAAGGCGAACAGTCTATGGCCCTAGTGCGGCAGGTCCGCGGCTGCAGTGCCGCGTTGCGGTGGCCCAAAATGTCGGACTCTACACTGCCCTACTACGACACACCTGTGCCTTTACTCCTCAGGTCGGCTTCCGCCCTAATCAGTGACCAAAGATGGCGGACTCTCCATGGCATTTCCGCGGCACATGCGCGGCTGTAGTGCCGGGCTGCGGTGAACCAAAATGGTGGACTCTACACTGCCCGACTACAACACGCCAGTGCCTTTACTCCACAGTTCGGCTTCCGCTCTAATCAGTGGCCAAATATGGCGGACCCTCCATGGCCCTACTTCGGCACATGTGCGGCGTTATAGCCGCGTTGCGAGGGCCGAAATGGCTTGAAATTACACTGCCCTACTCCGACACGCCAGTGCCTTTACTCCTCAGTAGGGCTTCCGCTCTAATCCGTGGCAAAAGAATGCGAACACTACCGCCCCCTAATGCCGCACGTGCACTGCTGTAGTGCCGCGTTGCAGTGGCGAAAATGGCAGGAAACTACACTGCCCAACTACTACACGCCAGTGCCTTTACTCCTCAGTTCGGCTTCCGCTCTAAATAGTGGAAAAATATGGCGGACAATCCATGGCCCTTCAGCGGCACTCGCGCGGCTGAAGTGCCGCGATTCGGTGGCCCAACATGTCGGACTCTTCCCAGCCCTACGACCACACGCCTGTGCCTTTACTCCTCAGTTCGGCTTCCGCTCTAATCTGTGACCAAAGAAGGCGGACACTCTATGGCATTTCTGCGGCACGTGCGCGGCTGTAGTGCCGCGTAGCGGTAGCCCAAATTGTCGGATTCAGCACAGACCAACTGCGACACGACAGTGCCTTTACTCCTCAGTTGGGCTTCCGCTCCACTCCGTGGCCAAAGATGGCGAACATTCCAAGGCCCTAATGCTGCACGTGCGCGTCTGTAGTGACGCGTTGCAGTGGCGGAAATGGCAGGAAACTACACTGCCCAACTACTACACGCCAGTGCCATTGCTCCTCAGTTCGGCTTCCTCTCTAAATAGTGGAAAAATATGGCGGACACTCTATGGCATTTCTGCGGCACTTGCGCGGCTGTAGTGCCGCGTTTCGGGGGCCCAGAATGTCGGACTCTACTCTGCTCTACTACGACACACCAGTGCCTTTACTCCTCTGTTCGGCTTCCGCTCTAAATAGTGGAAAAAGATGGCGGACACTCCATGGCCACGGCTGAAGTGCCGCGTTGCAGTTGCCAAAATGGTGGAAACTACACTGCCCTACTACGACACGCGAGTGCCTTTACTCCTCAGTTCGACTTCCGTCAAATTAGTGAACAAAGAAGGCGGACACTCTATGGCCCTATTGCGGCACATGCGTGGCAGTAGTGCCGCGTTGAGGTGACCTAAAATGTCGTACTCTACACTGCCCTACTACGACACGAAAGTGCCTTTATTCCTCAGTTGGGCTTCCACTCTAATCACTGGCCAAAGATTTCGGACACTCCATGGACCAACTGCGGCACATGCGCAACTATAGTGCCGCGTTGTGGTGGCCCAAAATAGCGGACACTACACCGCCCTACATTACCCTACCAAAGACATAAGTTCTCAATTGCGCTTCCACTCTAAGCATTGGCCAAAGATGGCGGACACTCCATAGCTCTAATGCGGCAGGTCCGCGGCTGTAGTGCCGCGTTGCGGTTGCCCAAATTGTCGAACTCTTCGCTGTCCTACTACGACACGCCAGTCCCATAACCCCTCAGTTGGGCTTCCGCTCTTATCCGTTGCCAAAAATTGCGGACTCTCCATGGCCCTACTGCGGCACGTGTGCGGCTTTATAGCCGCGGTGCGGGGGCCAAAATGGCAGGAAATTACACTGCCCTACTACGACACGCGAATGCCTTTATTCCTCAGTTCGGCTTCCGCTCTAAATAGTGGAAAAATATGGCGGACACTCCATGGACCTTCAGCGGCACGTGCGCGGCTGTAGTGCCGCGTTGCTGTAGCTCAAATTGTCGGATTCTGCACTGCCCAGCTACGACACGCCAGTGCCTTTACTCCTCAGTTCGGCTTCCGCTCTAATCTGTGACCAAAGAAGGCGGACACTCTATGGCAATACTGCGGCACGTGCGCGGCTGTAGTGCAACGTTGCGGTAGCCCAAAATGTCGCATTCTGCACTGCCCTACTACGACACGCCAGTGCCTTTACTCCTCAGTTGGGCTTCCGCTCCACTCCGTGGCCAAAGATGGCGAAAAGTCTATAGCCCTAGAGCGGCACACCCGCGGCGGTAGTGCCACGTTGCGGTGGCCCAAAATGTCAGACTCTACACTGCCCTACTACGACACGCCAGTGCCTTTACTCCTCAGTTGGGCTTCCGCTCTAATCCCAGGCTAAAAAATGGCGAACTCTCCAAGGCCCTAATGCTGCACGTGCACGGCTGTAGTGCCGCGTTGCGGTGGCCAAAATGGCAGGAAACTACTTTGCCCTATTTCTACACACCAGTGCATTTACTCCTCATTTCTGCCTCCGCTCTCTTTAATGACCAAAGAAGGCGGGCACTCTATGGCCCTTCAGCGGAGGGTGCACGGCTGTAGTGCCGCGTTGAGGTGGCCCAACTTGTTGGACGCTACACAGTCCGACTACAAAACGCCAGAGCCTTTACTCCACAGTTGGGCTTCAGCTCTAATCAGTGGCCAAAGATGGCGAACAGTTTATAGCCCTAGTGCGGCACGTCCGCGGCTGTAGTGCCGCGTTGCGGTGTCCAAAATGTCGGAATCTACACTGCCCAACTACGACACGCCAGTGACTTTACTCCTCAGTTGGACTTCCGCTCTAATCCGTGGCCAAAAAATGGCGAACACTCCATGTTCCTAGTGCACCACGTGCGCGGCTGTAGTGCCGCTTTGTGGTTTCCCCAAATAGCGGACCCTACACTGAACTACAAGACCCTACCAAAGACTTAAGTTCTCAGTTGCGCTTCCGCTCTAATCAGTGGTCAAAGATGGCGGACACTCCATAGCTCTACTGCGGCACGTTCGCGGCTGTAGTGCCGTGTTGCGGTAGCCCAAATTGTCGGACTCTACGCTGCCCTACTACGACACGCCAGTCCCTTTACCCCTCTGATGGGTTTCCGCTCTAATCCGTAGCCAAAGATTGTGGACACTCCACGGTCCTAATGCTGCACGTGCACGGCTGTATTACCGCGTTGCGGTGGCCAAAATGGCAGGAAACTACACTGCCCTATTTCTACTCGCCAGTGCCTTTACTCCTCAGTTCGACTTCCGCTCAAATTAGTGAACAAAGAAGGCGGACACTCTATGGCCCTATTGCGGCACATGCTCGGCTGTAGTGCCGCGTTACGGTGGTCCAAATTGTCGGACTCTACACTGCCCTACTACGACACACCAGCGCCTTTACTCCTCTGTTCGGCTTCCGCTCTAAATAGTGGAAAAAGATGGCGGACACTCCATGGCCCTTCAGCGGCACGTGCACGGCTGTAGCGCCGCGTTGCGGGGGCCAAAAATGCAGGAAAATACACTGCCCTACTACGACACGAAAGTGCCTTTATTCCTCAGTTGGTCTTCCGCTCTAATCCGTGGCCAAAAAATGGCGAACACTCCAAGGCTCTAATGCGGCACGTGCACGGCTGTAGTGCCGCGTTGTGGTGGCCAAAATGGCGGGAAACTACCCTGCCCTTTTTCTACACGCCAGTTCCAATACTCCTCTGTTCGGCTTCCGCTCTAAATAGTGGAAAAAGATGGCGGACACTCCATGGCCCTTCAGCGGACGTGCACGGCTGTAGCGCCGCGTTGCGGGGGCCAAAAATGCAGGAAAATACACTGCCCTACTACGACACGAAAGTGCCTTTACACCTCAGTTTCGCTTCCACTCTAATCACTGGCCAAAGATTTCGGACACTCCATGGTCCAACTGCGGCACATGCGCAACTGTTTACTCCACAGTTCTGCTTCCGCTCTAATCAGGAGCCAAAGATGTCGGACAGTCTATAGCCCTTTTACGGCACGTCCACGGCTGAATATGCCAAGTTGCGATTGCCCAAAATGGTGGACACTACACTGTCCTTCGAGACCCTACCAAATACTTAAGTTCTCAGTAGCGCTTCCGCTCTAATCAGTGGCCAAATATGGCGGACCCTCCATGGCCCTACTGCGGCACGTGCGCGGCTTTATAGCCGCGTTGCGGTTGCCAAAATGGCAGGAAATTACATTGCCCTACTACGACACGCCAGTGCCTTTACTCCTCAGTAGGGCTTCCGCTCTAATCCGTTTCCAAAGATGGCGAACACTACCGCCCCCTAATGCCGCACGTGCACGGCTGTAGTGCCGCGTTGCAGTGGCGAAAATGGCCGGAAACTACACTGCCCAACTACTACACGCCAGTGCCTTTACTCCTCAGTTCGGCTTCCGCTCTAAAGAGTGGAAAAATATGGCGGACAATCCATGGCCCTTCAGCGGCACTCGCGCTGCTGAAGTGCCGCGATTCGGTGGCCCAACATGTCGGACTCTTCCCAGCCCTACGACCACACGCCTGTGCCTTTACTCCTCAGTTCGGCTTCCGCTCTAATCTGTGACCAAAGAAGGCGGACACTCTATGGCATTTCTGCGGCACGTGCGCGGCTGTAGTGCCGCGTAGCTGTAGCCCAAATTGTCGGATTCAGCACAGACCAACTGCGACACGACAGTGCCTTTACTCCTCAGTTGGGCTTCCACTCCACTCCGTGGCCAAAGATGGCGAACATTCCAAGGCCCTAATGCTGCACGTGCGCGGCTGTAGTGACGCGTTGCAGTGGCGGAAATGGCAGGAAACTACACTGCCCAACTACTACACGCCAGTGCCATTACTCCTCAGTTCGGCTTCCTCTCTAAATAGTGGAAAAATATGGCGGGCACTCCATAGCTCTACTGCGGCACGTTCGCGGTTGTAGTGCCGCATTGCGGTGGCCCAAAATGTCAGACTCTACGCTGCCCTACTACGACACACCAGTGCCTTTACTCCTCTGTTCGGCTTCCGCTCTAAATAGTGGAAAAAGACGGCGGACACTCCATGGCCCTTCAGCGGCACGTGCACGGCTGTAGTGCCGCGTTGTGGTGGCCAAAACGGCAGGAAACTACTCTGCTCTTTTTCTACACACCAGTTCCTTTACTCCTCAGTTCGGCTTCCGCTCTAATCTGTGACCAAAGAAGGCGGACACTCTATGGCATTTCTGCGGCACGTGCGCGGCTGTAGTGTCGCTTTGCGGTAGTCCAAAATGTCGGATTCTGCACTGCCCAACTACGACACGACAGTGCCTTTACTCCTCAGTTGGGTTTCCGCACCACTCCGTGGCCAAAGAAGGCGAACAGTCTATGGCCCTAGTGCGGCAGGTCCGCGGCTGTAGTGCCGCGTTGCGGTGGCCCAAAATGTCGGACTCTACACTGCCCTACTACGACACACCTGTGCCTTTACTCCTCAGGTCGGCTTCCGCCCTAATCAGTGACCAAAGATGGCGGACTCTCCATGGCATTTCCGCGGCACATGCGCGGCTGTAGTGCCGGGCTGCGGTGAACCAAAATGGTGGACTCTACACTGCCCGACTACAACACGCCAGTGCCTTTACTCCACAGTTCGGCTTCCGCTCTAATCAGTGGCCAAATATGGCGGACCCTCCATGGCCCTACTTCGGCACATGTGCGGCGTTATAGCCGCGTTGCGAGGGCCGAAATGGCTGGAAATTACACTGCCCTACTCCGACACGCCAGTGCCTTTACTCCTCAGTAGGGCTTCCGCTCTAATCCGTGGCCAAAGATGGCGAACACTACCGCCCCCTAATGCCGCACGTGCACTGCTGTAGTGCCGCGTTGCAGTGGCGAAAATGGCAGGAAACTACACTGCCCAACTACTACACGCCAGTGCCATTGCTCCTCAGTTCGGCTTCCTCTCTAAATAGTGGAAAAATATGGCGGACACTCTATGGCATTTCTGCGGCACTTGCGCGGCTGTAGTGCCGCGTTTCGGGGGCCCAGAATGTCGGACTCTACTCTGCTCTACTACGACACACCAGTGCCTTTACTCCTCTGTTCGGCTTCCGCTCTAAATAGTGGAAAAAGATGGCGGACACTCCATGGCCACGGCTGAAGTGCCGCGTTGCAGTTGCCAAAATGGTGGAAACTACACTGCCCTACTACGACACGCGAGTGCCTTTACTCCTCAGGTCGGCTTCCGCCCTAATCAGTGACCAAAGATGGCGGACTCTCCATGGACTTTCCGCGGCACATGCGCGGCTGTAGTGCCGGGTTGCGGTGAACCAAAATGGCCCTACTACGACTGCCCTACTACGACACGCGAGTGCCTTTACTCCTCAGTAGGGCTTCCGCTGTAATCCGTGGCCAAAGATGGCGAACACTACCGCCCTCTAATGCCGCACGTGCACTGCTGTAGTGCCGTGTTGCAGTGGCGAAAATGGCAGGAAACTACACTGCCCAACTACTACACGCCAGTGCCTTTACTCCTCAGTTCGGCTTCCGCTCTAAATAGTGGAAAAATATGGCGGACAATCCATGGCCCTTCAACGGCACTCGCGCTGCTGAAGTACCGCGATTCGGTGGCCCAACATGTCGGACTCTTCCCAGCCCTACGACCACACGCCTGTGCCTTTACTCCTCAGTTCGGCTTCCGCTCTAATCTGTGACCAAAGAAGGCGGACACTCTATGGAATTTCTGCGGCACGTGCGCGGCTGTAGTGCCGCGTAGCGGTAGCCCAAATTGTCGGATTCAGCACAGACCAACTGCGACACGACAGTGCCTTTACTCCTCAGTTGGGCTTCCGCTCCACTCCATGGCCAAAGATGGCGAACATTCCAAGGCCCTAATGCTGCACGTGCGCGGCTGTAGTGACGCGTTGCAGTGGCGGAAATGGCAGGAAACTACACTGCCCAACTACTACACGCCAGTGCCATTACTCCTCAGTTCGGCTTCCTCTCTAAATAGTGGAAAAATATGGCGGACACTCCATAGCTCTACTGCGGCACGTTCGCGGTTGTAGTGCCGCATTGCGGTGGCCCAAAATGTCAGACTCTACGCTGCCCTACTACGACACACCAGTGCCTTTACTCCTCTGTTCGGCTTCCGCTCTAAATAGTGGAAAAAGACGGCGGACACTCCATGGCCCTTCAGCGGCACGTGCACGGCTGTAGTGCCGCGTTGTGGTGGCCAAAATGGCAGGAAACTACCCTGCTCTTTTTCTACACACCAGTTCCTTTACTCCTCAGTTCGGCTTCCGCTCTAATCTGTGACCAAAGAAGGCGGACACTCTATGGCATTTCTGCGGCACGTGCGCGGCTGTAGTGCCGCTTTGCGGTAGTCCAAAATGTCGGATTCTGCACTGCCCAACTACGACACGACAGTGCCTTTACTCCTCAGTTGGGCTTCCGCACCACTCCGGGGCCAAATAAGGCGAACAGTCTATGGCCCTAGTGCGGCAGGTCCGCGGCTGTAGTGCCGCGTTGCGGTGGCCCAAAATGTTGGACTCTACACTGCCCTACTACGACACCCCTGTGCCTTTACTCCTCAGGTCGGCTTCCGCCCTAATCAGTGACCAAAGATGGCGGACTCTCCATGGCCCTTCCGCGGCACATGCGCGGCTGTAGTGCCGGGCTGCGGTGAATCAAAATGGTGGACTCTACACTGCCCGACTACAACACGCCAGTGCATTTACTCAACAGTTCGGCTTCCGCTCTAATCAGTGGCCAAAGATGGCGGACACTCCATAGCTCTACTGCGGCACGTTCGCGGTTGTAGTGCCGCATTGCGGTGGCCCAAAATGTCAGACTCTACGCTGCCCTACTACGATACACCAGTGCCTTTACTCCTCTGTTCGGCTTCCGCTCTAAATAGTGGAAAAAGACGGCGGACACTCCATGGCCCTTCAGCGGCACGTGCACGGCTGTAGTGCCGCGTTGTGGTGGTCAAAAATTTCGGACTCTACAATGCCCAACTACTACACGCCAGTGCCATTACTCCTCCGTTCGGCTTCCGCTCTAAATAGTGGAAAAATATTGCGGACACTCCATGGCCCTTCAGCGGCACTCGCACGGCTGTAGCGCCGCGTTTCGGTGGGACTAACGGTACGGTATCGGACCTTAATATTGACCTATAATTTTTAAATTGGACCACGTATTATATTACAGGGTAATATTGTTCCCTACCGCGGGAAATAATTATAGGTCTCTTAGGGGGTACACAGCGTGACCCTAAAGTTTACTATGTATGCCTATGCGAAATAAAGTGTTCTGAGAAGCTTAAAATGAGGAAATAAGCGTTCTAAAATGCTTTAAAAATTCAAAGACATCTTTCAATGGTTAACTAACGCAAGGCGCGATATGAGACCTTAATATGGAACCATAATATTTAAATTGGACCAGGTATTATATTACAGGGTAATAGTGTACCCTACAACAGGAAATAATTATAGGTCAATTAGGGGGTACACTATGTACATTTTAAATAGTGCATTAAAACAAGGAAATTCGAAGACTCTTTTCTATGTTAACTAACGGCACGGTATCGGACCTTAATATTGACCTATAATTTTTAAATTGGACCACGTATTATATTACAGGGTAATAGTGTACCCTACCACAGGAAATAATTATAGGTCAATTAGGGGGCACACAGCGTGACCCTAAAGTTTACTATGTATGCCTATGCGAAATAGAGTGTTCTTAGAAGCTTAAAATGAAGAAATAAGCGTTCTGAAATGCTTTAAAAATTCAAAGACATCTTTCAATGGTTAACTAACGCAAGGCGCAATATCAGACCTTAATATTGACCTATAATTTTTAAATTGGACCACGTATTATATTACAGGGTTATAGTGTACCCTACCACAGGAAATAATTATAGGTCAATTAGGGGGTACACAGCGTGACCCTAAAGTTTACTATGTATGCCTATGGGAAATAAAGTGTTCAGAGAAGCTTAAAATGAGGAAATAAGCGTTCTAAAATGCTTTAAAAATTCAAAGACATTTTTCTATGTTAACTAACGGTACGGTATCGGACCTTAATATTGACCTATAATTTTTAAATTGGACCACGTATTATATTACAGGGTAATATTGTTCCCTACCGCGGGAAATAATTATAGGTCTCTTAGGGGGTACACAGCGTGACCTTAAAGTTTACTATGTATGCCTATGCGAAATAAAGTGTTCTGAGAAGCTTAAAATGAGGAAATAAGCGTTCTAAAATGCTTTAAAAATTCAAAGGCATCTTTCAATGGTTAACTAACGCAAGACGCGATATCAGACCTTAATATGGAACTATAATATTTAAATTGGACCAGGTATTATATTACAGGGTAATAGTGTACCCTACAACAGGAAATAATTATAGGTTAATTAGGGGGTACACTATGTATATTTTAAATAGTGCATTAAAACAAGGAAATTCGAAGACACTTTTCTATGTTAACTAACGGCACGGTAATGGACCTTAATATTGACCTATATATTTTAAATTGGACCACGTATTGTATTACAGGGTTATAGTGTACCCTACGACAGGAAATAATTATATGTCAATTAGGGGGTACACAGCGTGACCCTAAAGTTTACTATGTATGCCTATTCGAAATAGAGTGTTCTGAGAAGCTTGAAATTAAGAAATAAGCGTTCTAAAATGCTTTAAAAATTCAAAGACATCTTTCAATGGTTAACTAACGCAAGGCGCGATATCAGACCTTAATATTGACCCATAATATTTAAATTGGACCAGGTATTATATTACAGGGTAATAGTGTACCCTACCACAGGAAATAATTATAGGTCAATTGGGGGGTATACTGTGTATATTTTAAATAGTGCATTAAAACAAGGAAATTCGAAGACATTTTTCTATGTTAACTAACGGCACGGTATCGGACCTTAATATTGACCTATAATTTTTAAATTGGACCACGTATTATATTACAGGGTTATAGTGTACCCTACCACAAGAAATAATTATAGGTCATTTAGGGGGTACACAGCGTGACCCTAAAGTTTACTATGTATGCCTAAGCGAAATAAAGTGTTCTGAGAAGCTTAAAATGAGGAAATAAGCATTCTAAAATGCTTTAAAAATTCAAAGACATTTTTCTATGTTAACTAACGGTACGGTATCGGACCTTAATATTGACCTATAATTTTTAAATTGGACCACGTATTATATAACAGGGTAATATTGTTCCCTACCACGGGAAATAATTATAGGTCTCTTAGGGGGTACACAGCGTGACCCTAAAGTTTACTATGTATGCCTATGCGAAATAAAGTGTTCTGAGAAGCTTAAAATGAGGAAATAAGCGTTCTAAAATGCTTTAAAAATTCAAAGACATCTTTCAATGGTTAACTTACGCAAGGCGCGATATCAGACCTTAATATGGAACCATAATATTTAAATTGGACCAGGTATTATATTACAGGGTAATAGTGTACCCTACCACAGGAAATAATTATAGGTCAATTAGGGGATACACTATGTATATTTTAAATAGTGCATTAAAACAAGGAAATTCGAAGACACTTTTCTATGTTAACTACCGGCACGGTATCAGACCTTAATATTGACCTATAATTTTTAAATTGGACCACGTATTATATTACAGGGTTATAGTGTACCCTACCACAGGAAATAATTATATGTCAATTAGGGGGTACACAGCGTGACCCTAAAGTTTACTATGTATGCCTATGCGAAATAGAGTGTTCTGAGAAGCTTAAAATGAAGAAATAAGCGTTCAAAAAAGCTTTAAAAATTCAAAGACATCTTTCAATGGTTAACTAACGCAAGGCGCGATATCAGACCTTAATATGGAACCATAATATTTAAATTGGACCAGGTATTATATTACAGGGTAATAGTGTACCCTACAACAGGAAATAATTATAGGTCAATTAGGGGGTACACTATGTATATTTTAAATAGTGCATTAAAACAAGGAAATTCGAAGACTCTTTTCTATGTTAACTAACGGCACGGTATCGAACCTTAATATTAACCTAAAATTTTTAAATTGAACCACGTATTATATTACAGGGTGATAGTGTACCCTACCACGGAAAATAATTATAGGTCAATTAGGGGGTACACAGTGTGACCCTAAAGGTTACTATGTATGCCTATGCGAAATAAAGTGTTCTGAGAAGCTTAAAATGAGGAAATAAGCGTTCTAAAATGCTTTAAAAATTCAAAGACATTTTTCTATGTTAACTAACGGTACGGTATCGGACCTTAATATTGACCTATAATTTTTAAATTGGACCACGTATTATATTACAGGGTAATATTGTTCCCTACCACGGGAAATAATTATAGATCTCTTAGGGGGTACACAGCGTGACCCTAAAGTTTACTATGTATGCCTATGCGAAATAAAGTGTTCTGAGAAGCTTAAAATGAGGAAATAAGCGTTCTAAAATGCTTTAAAAATTCAAAGACATCTTTCAATGGTTAACTTACGCAAGGCGCGATATCAGACCTTAATATGGAACCATAATATTTAAATTGGACCAGGTATTATATTACAGGGTAATAGTGTACCCTACCACAGGAAATAATTATAGGTCAATTAGGGGATACACTATGTATATTTTAAATAGTGCATTAAAACAAGGAAATTCGAAGACAATTTTCTATGTTAACTACCGGCACGGTATCGGACCTTAATATTGACCTATAATTTTTAAATTGGACCACGTATTATATTACAGGGTTATAGTGTACCGTACCACAGGAAATAATTATATGTCAATTAGGGGGTACTCAGCGTGACCCTAAAGTTTACTATGTATGCCTATGCGAAATAGAGTGTTCTGAGAAGCTTAAAATGAAGAAATAAGCATTCAAAAAAGCTTTAAAAATTCAAAGACATCTTTCAATGGTTAACTAACGCAAGGCGCGATATCAGACCTTAATATGGAACCATAATATTTAAATTGGACCAGGTATTGTATTACAGGGTAATAGTGTACCCTACAACAGGAAATAATTATAGGTCAATTAGGGGGTACACTATGTATATTTTAAATAGTGCATTAAAACAAGGAAATTCGAAGACTCTTTTCTATGTTAACTAACGGCACGGTATCGGACCTTAATATTGACCTAAAATTTTTAAATTGGGCCACGTATTATATTACAGGGTGATAGTGTACCCTACGACGGAAAATAATTATAGGTCAATTAGGGGGTACACAGTGTGACCCTAAAGGTTACTATGTATGCCTATGCGAAATAAAGTGTTCTGAGAAGCTTAAAATGAGGAAATAAGCGTTCTAAAATGCTTTAAAAATTCAAAGACATTTTTCTATGTTAACTAACGGCACGGTATCGGACCTTAATATTGACCTATAATTTTTAAATTGGACCACGTATTATATTACAGGGTAATAGTGTACCCTACCACAGGAAATAATTATAGGTCAATTAGGGGGTACTCAGCGTGACCCTAAAGTTTACTATGTATGCCTATGCGAAATAGAGTGTTCTGAGAAGCTTAAAATGAAGAAATAAGCGTTCAAAAAAGCTTTAAAAATTCAAAGACATCTTTCAATGGTTAACTAACGCAAGGCGCGATATCAGACCTTAATATGGAACCATAATATTTAAATTGGACCAGGTATTGTATTACAGGGTAATAGTGTACCCTACAACAGGAAATAATTATAGGTCAATTAGGGGGTACACTATGTATATTTTAAATAGTGCATTAAAACAAGGAAATTCGAAGACTCTTTTCTATGTTAACTAACGGCACGGTATCGGACCTTAATATTGACCTAAAATTTTTAAATTGGGCCACGTATTATATTACAGGGTGATAGTGTACCCTACGACGGAAAATAATTATAGGTCAATTAGGGGGTACACAGAGTGACCCTAAAGGTTACTATGTATGCCTATGCGAAATAAAGTGTTCTGAGAAGCTTAAAATGAGGAAATAAGCGTTCTAAAATGCTTTAAAAATTCAAAGACATTTTTCTATGTTAACTAACGGCACGGTATCGGACCTTAATATTGACCTATAATTTTTAAATTGGACCACGTATTATATTACAGGGTAATAGTGTACCCTACCACAGGAAATAATTATAGGTCAATTAGGGGGTACACAGCGTGACCCTAAAGTTTACTATGTATGCCTCTGCGAAATAGAGTGTTCTGAGAAGCTTAAAATGAAGAAATAAGCGTTCTAAAATGCTTTAAAAATTCAAAGACATCTTTCAATGGTTAACTAACGCAAGGCGCAATATCAGACCTTAATATTGAACTATAATTTTTAAATTGGACCACGTATTATATTACAGGGTAATAGTGTACCCTACCACAGGAAATAATTACAGGTCAATTAGGGGGTACACAGCGTGACCCTAAAGTTTACTATGTATGCCTATGCGAAATAGATTTTTCTGAGAAGCTTAAAATGAAGAAATAAGCGTTCTAAAATGCTTTAAATATTCAAAGACATCTTTCAATGGTTAGCTAACGCAAGGCGCAATATCAGACCTTAATATTGACCTATAATTTTTAAATTGGACCACGTATTATATTACAGGGTTATAGTGTACCCTTCCACAGGAAATAATTATAGGTCAATTAGGGGATACACAGCGTGACACTAAAATTTACTATGTATGCCTATGCGAAATAAAGAGTTCTGAGAAGCTTAAAATGAGGAAATAAGCGTTCTAAAATGCTTTAAAAATTCAAAGACATTTTTCTATGTTAACTAACGGTACGGTATCGGACCTTAATATTGACCTATAATTTTTAAATTGGGCCACGTATTATATTACAGGGTAATATTGTTCCCTACCACGGGAAATAGTTATAGGTCACTTAGGGGTACACAGCGTGACCCTAAAGTTTACTATGTATGCCTATGCGAAATAAAGTGTTCTGAGAAGCTTAAAATGAAGAAATATGTGTTCTAAAATGCTTTTAAAATTCAAAGACATCTTTCAATGGTTAACTTACGCAAGGCGCGATATCAGACCTTAATATGGAACCATAATATTTAAATTGGACCAGGTATTATATTACAGGGTAATAGTGTACCCTACCACAGGAAATAATTATAGGTCAATTAGGGGGTACACTATGTATATTTTAAATAGTGCATTAAAACAAGGAAATTCGAAGACACTTTTCTATGTTAACTAACGGCACGGTATCGGACCTTAATATTGACCTATAATTTTTAAATTGGACCACGTATTATATTACAGGGTTATAGTGTACCGTACCACAGGAAATAATTATATGTCAATTAGGGGGTACACAGCGTGACCCTAAAGTTTACTGTGTATGCCTATGCGAAATAGAGTGTTCTGAGAAGCTTAAAATGAAGAAATAAGCGTTCAAAAAAGCTTTAAAAATTCAAAGACTTCTTTCAATGGTTAACTAACGCAAGGCGCGATATCAGACCTTAATATGGAACCATAATATTTAAATTGGACCAGGTATTATATTACAGGGTAATAGTGTACCCTACAACAGGAAATAATTATAGGTCAATTAGGGGGTACACTATGTATATTTTAAATAGTGCATTAAAACAAGGAAATTCGAAGACTCTTTTCTATGTTAACTAACGGCACGGTATCGGACCTTAATATTGACCTAAAATTTTTAAATTGGGCCACGTATTATATTACAGGGTGATAGTGTACCCTACCACGGAAAATAATTATAGGTCAATTAGGGGGTACACAGTGTGACCCTAAAGGTTACTATGTATGCCTATGCGAAATAAAGTGTTCTGAGAAGCTTAAAATGAAGAAATATGTGTTCTAAAATGCTTTTAAAATTCAAAGACATCTTTCAATGGTTAACTAGCGCAAGGCGCAATATCAGACCTTAATATTGACCCATAATATTTAAATTGGACCAGGTATTATATTACAGGGTAATAGTGTACCCTACCACAGGAAATAATTATAGGTCAATTAGGGGGTACACTATGTATATTTTAAATAGTGCATTAAAACAAGGAAATTCGAAGACACTTTTCTATGTTAACTAACGGCACGGTATCGGACCTTAATATTGACCTAAAATTTTTAAATTGAACCACCTATTATATTACAGGGTTATAGTGTACCCTACCACGTAAAATAATTATAGGTCAATTAGGGGGTACACAGCGTGACCCTAAAGTTTACTATGTATGCGTATGCGAAATAAAGTGTTCTGAGAAGCTTAAAATGAAGAAATAAGCGTTCTAAAATGCTTTAAAAATTCAAAGACATCTTTAAATGGTTAACTAACGCAAGGCGGAATATCAGACCTTAATATTGATCCATAATATTTAAATTGGACCAGGTATTATATTACAGGGTAATAGTGTACCCTACCACAGGAAATAATTATAGGTCAATTAGGGGGTACACTATGTATATTTTAAATAGTGCATTAAAACAAGGAAATTCGAAGACACTTTTCTATGTTAACTAACGGCACGGTATCGGACCTTAATATTGACCTATAATTTTTAAATTGGACCACGTATTATATTACAGGGTTATAGTTTACCATACCACCGGAAATAATTATATGTCAATTAGGGGGTACACAGCGTGACCCTAAAGTTTACTATGTTTGCCTATGCGAAATAGAGTGTTCTGAGAAGCTTAAAATGAAGAAATAAGCGTTCAAAAAAGCTTTAAAAATTCAAAGACATCTTTCAATGGTTAACTAACGCAAGGTGCGATATCAGACCTTAATATGGAACCATAATATTTAAATTGGACCAGGTATTATATTACAGGGTAATAGTGTACCCTACAACAGGAAATAATTATAGGTCAATTAGGGGGTACACTATGTATATTTTAAATAGTGCATTAAAACAAGGAAATTCGAAGACTCTTTTCTATGTTAACTAACGGCACGGTATCGGACCTTAATATTGACCTAAAATTTTTAAATTGGGCCACGTATTATATTACAGGGTGATAGTGTACCCTACCACGGAAAATAATTATAGGTCAATTAGGGGGTACACAGTGTGACCCTAAAGGTTACTATGTATGCCTATGCGAAATAAAGTGTTCTGAGAAGCTTAAAATGAGGAAATAAGCTTTCTAAAATGCTTTAAAAATTCAAAGACATTTTTCTATGTTAACTAACGGCACGGTATCGGACCTTAATATTGACCTATAATTTTTAAACTGGGCCACGTATTATATTACAGGGTAATATTGTTCCCTACCACGGCAAATAATTATAGGTCACTTAGGGGGTACACAGCGTGACCCTAAAGTTTACTATGTTTGCCTATGCGAAATAGAGTGTTCTGAGAAGCTTAAAATGAAGAAATAAGCGTTCAAAAAAGCTTTAAAAATTCAAAGACATCTTTCAATGGTTAACTAACGCAAGGCGCGATATCAGACCTTAATATGGAACCATAATATTTAAATTGGACCAGGTATTATATTACAGGGTAATAGTGTACCCTACCACAGGAAATAATTATAGGTCAATTAGGGGGTACACTATGTATATTTTAAATAGTGCATTAAAACAAGGAAATTCGAAGACACTTTTCTATGTTAACTAACGGCACGGTATCGGACCTTAATATTGACCTAAAATTTTTAAATTGAACCACCTATTATATTACAGGGTTATAGTGTACCCTACCACGTAAAATAATTATAGGTCAATTAGGGGGTACACAGCGTGACCCTAAAGTTTACTATGTATGCGTATGCGAAATAAAGTGTTCTGAGAAGCTTAAAATGAAGAAATAAGCGTTCTAAAATGCTTTAAAAATTCAAAGACATCTTTAAATGGTTAACTAACGCAAGGCGGAATATCAGACCTTAATATTGATCCATAATATTTAAATTGGACCAGGTATTATATTACAGGGTAATAGTGTACCCTACCACAGGAAATAATTATAGGTCAATTAGGGGGTACACTATGTATATTTTAAATAGTGCATTAAAACAAGGAAATTCGAAGACACTTTTCTATGTTAACTAACGGCACGGTATCGGACCTTAATATTGACCTATAATTTTTAAATTGGACCACGTATTATATTACAGGGTTATAGTTTACCATACCACCGGAAATAATTATATGTCAATTAGGGGGTACACAGCGTGACCCTAAAGTTTACTATGTTTGCCTATGCGAAATAGAGTGTTCTGAGAAGCTTAAAATGAAGAAATAAGCGTTCAAAAAAGCTTTAAAAATTCAAAGACATCTTTCAATGGTTAACTAACGCAAGGTGCGATATCAGACCTTAATATGGAACCATAATATTTAAATTGGACCAGGTATTATATTAAAGGGTAATAGTGTACCCTACAACAGGAAATAATTATAGGTCAATTAGGGGGTACACTATGTATATTTTAAATAGTGCATTAAAACAAGGAAATTCGAAGACTCTTTTCTATGTTAACTAACGGCACGGTATCGGACCTTAATATTGACCTAAAATTTTTAAATTGGGCCACGTATTATATTACAGGGTGATAGTGTACCCTACCACGGAAAATAATTATAGGTCAATTAGGGGGTACACAGTGTGACCCTAAAGGTTACTATGTATGCCTATGCGAAATAAAGTGTTCTGAGAAGCTTAAAATGAGGAAATAAGCTTTCTAAAATGCTTTAAAAATTCAAAGACATTTTTCTATGTTAACTAACGGCACGGTATCGGACCTTAATATTGACCTATAATTTTTAAATTGGACCACGTATTATATTACAGGGTAATAGTGTACCCTACCACAGGAAATAATTATAGGTCAATTAGGGGGTACACAGCGTGACCCTAAAGTTTACTATGTATGCCTATGCGAAATAGAGTGTTCTGAGAAGCTTAAAATGAAGAAATAAGCGTTCTAAAATGCTTTAAAAATTCAAAGACATCTTTCAATGGTTAACTAACGCAAGGCGCAATATCAGACCTTAATATTGACCTATATTTTTTAAATTGGACCACGTATTATATTACAGGGTAATAGTGTACCCTACCACAGGAAATAATTATAGGTCAATTAGGGGGTACACAGCGTGACCCTAAAGTTTACTATGTATGCCTATGCGAAATAGAGTGTTCTGAGAAGCTTAAAATGAAGAAATAAGCGTTCTAAAATGCTTTAAAAATTCAAAGACATCTTTCAATGGTTAGCTACCGCAAGGCGCAATATCAGACCTTAATATTGACCTATAATTTTTAAATTGGACCACGTATTATATTACAGGGTTATAGTGTACCCTTCCACAGGAAATAATTATAGGTCAATTAGGGGATACACAGCGTGACACTAAAGTTTACTATGTATGCCTATGCGAAATAATTAGTTCTGAGAAGCTTAAAATGAGGAAATAAGCGTTCTAAAATGCTTTAAAAATTCAAAGACATTTTTCTATGTTAACTAACGGTACGGTATCGGACCTTAATATTGACCTATAATTTTTAAACTGGGCCACGTATTATATTACAGGGTAATATTGTTCCCTACCACGGCAAATAATTATAGGTCACTTAGGGGGTACACAGCGTGATCCTAAAGTTTACTATGTATGCCTATGCGAAATAAAGTGTTCTGAGAAGCTTAAAATGAAGTAATATGTGTTCTAAAATGCTTTTAAAATTCAAAGACATCTTTCAATGGTTAACTAGCGCAAGGCGCAATATCAGACCTTAATATTGACCCATAATATTTAAATTGGACCAGGTATTATATTACAGGGTAATAGTGTACCCTACCACAGGAAATAATTATAGGTCAATTAGGGGGTACACTATGTATATTTTAAATAGTGCATTAAAACAAGGAAATTCGAAGACACTTTTCTATGTTAACTAACGGCACGGTATCGGACCTTAATATTGACCTAAAATTTTTAAATTGGGCCACGTATTATATTACAGGGTGATAGTGTACCCTACCACGGAAAATAATTATAGGTCAATTAGGGGGTACACAGTGTGACCCTAAAGGTTACTATGTATGCCTATGCGAAATAAAGTGTTCTGAGAAGCTTAAAATGAAGAAATATGTGTTCTAAAATGCTTTTAAAATTCAAAGACATCTTTCAATGGTTAACTAGCGCAAGGCGCAATATCAGACCTTAATATTGACCCATAATATTTAAATTGGACCAGGTATTATATTACAGGGTAATAGTGTACCCTACCACAGGAAATAATTATAGGTCAATTAGGGGGTACACTATGTATATTTTAAATAGTGCATTAAAACAAGGAAATTCGAAGACACTTTTCTATGTTAACTAACGGCACGGTATCGGACCTTAATATTGACCTAAAATTTTTAAATTGAACCACCTATTATATTACAGGGTTATAGTGTACCCTACCACGTAAAATAATTATAGGTCAATTAGGGGGTACACAGCGTGACCCTAAAGTTTACTATGTATGCGTATGCGAAATAAAGTGTTCTGAGAAGCTTAAAATGAAGAAATAAGCGTTCTAAAATGCTTTAAAAATTCAAAGACATCTTTAAATGGTTAACTAACGCAAGGCGGAATATCAGACCTTAATATTGATCCATAATATTTAAATTGGACCAGGTATTATATTACAGGGTAATAGTGTACCCTACCACAGGAAATAATTATAGGTCAATTAGGGGGTACACTATGTATATTTTAAATAGTGCATTAAAACAAGGAAATTCGAAGACACTTTTCTATGTTAACTTACGGCACGGTATCGGACCTTAATATTGACCTATAATTTTTAAATTGGACCACGTAGTATATTACAGGGTTATAGTGTACCCTACCACAGGAAATAATTATTGGTCAATTAGGGGGTACACAGAGTGACCCCAAAGTTTACTATGTATGCCTATGCGAAATAAAGTGCTCTGAGAAGCTTAAAATGAGGAAAAAAGCGTTCTAAAATGCTTTAAAAATTCAAAGACATTTTTCTATGTTAACTAACGGCACGGTATCGGACCTTAATATTGATCTATAATTTTTAAATTGGACCACCTATTATATTACAGGGTAATAGTGTACCCTACAACAGGAAATAATTATAGGTCAATTAGGGGGTACACTATGTATATTTTAAATAGTGCATTAAAACAAGAAAATACGAAGACACTTTTCTATGTTAACTGACGGCACGGTATCGGACCTTAATATTGACCTATAATTTTTAAATTGGACCACGTATTATATTACAGGGTAATAGTGTACCCTACCACAGGAAATAATTATAGGTCATTTAGGGGGTACACAGCGTGACCCTAAATTTTACTATGTATGCCTATGCGAAATAGAGTGTTCTGAGATGCTTAAAATGAAGAAATAAGCGTTCTAAAATGCTTTAAAAATTCAAAGACATCTTTCAATGGTTAACGAACGCAAGGCGCAATATCAGACCTTAATATTGACCCATAATATTTAAATTGGACCAGGTATTATATTACAGGGTAATAGTGTACCCTACCACAGGAAATATATATAGGTCAATTAGGGGGTACACTATGTATATTTTAAATAGTGCATTAAAACAAGGAAATACGAAGACACTTTTCTATGTTAACTAACGGCACGGTTTCGGACCTTAATATTGTCCTATAATTTTTAAATTGGACCACGTATTATATTACAGGGTTATAGTGTACCCTACCACAGGAAATAATTATAGGTCAATTAGGGGGTACACAGAGTGACCCTAAAGTTTACTATGTATGCCTATGCGAAATAAAGTGTTCTGAGAAGCTTAAAATGAGGAAATAAGCGTTCTAAAATGCTTTAAAAATTCAAAGACATTTTTCTATGTTAACTAACGGCACGGTATCGGACCTTAATATTGACCTATAATTTTTAAATTGGACCACCTATTATATTACAGGGTAATAGTGTACCCTACCATAGGAAATAATTATATGTCAATTAGGGGGTACACAGCGTGACCTCAAAGTTTACTATGTATGCCTATGCGAAATAGAGTGTTCTGAGAAGCTTAAAATGAAGAAATAAGCGTTCTAAAATGCTTTAAAAATTCAAAGACATCTTTCAATGGTTAACTAACGCAAGGCGCGATATCAGACCTCAATATGGAACCATAATATTTAAATTGGACCAGGTATTTTATTACAGGGTAATAGTGTACCCTACCACAGGAAATAATTATAGGTCAATTAGGGGGTACACTATGTATATTTTAAATAGTGCATTAAAACAAGGAAATTCGAAGACACTTTTCTATGTTAACTTACGGCACGGTATCGGACCTTAATATTGACCTATAATTTTTAAATTGGACCACGTAGTATATTACAGGGTTATAGTGTACCCTACCACAGGAAATAATTATTGGTCAATTAGGGGGTACACAGAGTGACCCCAAAGTTTACTATGTATGCCTATGCGAAATAAAGTGCTCTGAGAAGCTTAAAATGAGGAAAAAAGCGTTCTAAAATGCTTTAAAAATTCAAAGACATTTTTCTATGTTAACTAACGGCACGGTATCGGACCTTAATATTGATCTATAATTTTTAAATTGGACCACCTATTATATTACAGGGTAATAGTGTACCCTACAACAGGAAATAATTATAGGTCAATTAGGGGGTACACTATGTATATTTTAAATAGTGCATTAAAACAAGAAAATACGAAGACACTTTTCTATGTTAACTGACGGCACGGTATCGGACCTTAATATTGACCTATAATTTTTAAATTGGACCACGTATTATATTACAGGGTAATAGTGTACCCTACCACAGGAAATAATTATAGGTCATTTAGGGGGTACACAGCGTGACCCTAAATTTTACTATGTATGCCTATGCGAAATAGAGTGTTCTGAGATGCTTAAAATGAAGAAATAAGCGTTCTAAAATGCTTTAAAAATTCAAAGACATCTTTCAATGGTTAACGAACGCAAGGCGCAATATCAGACCTTAATATTGACCCATAATATTTAAATTGGACCAGGTATTATATTACAGGGTAATAGTGTACCCTACCACAGGAAATATATATAGGTCAATTAGGGGGTACACTATGTATATTTTAAATAGTGCATTAAAACAAGGAAATACGAAGACACTTTTCTATGTTAACTAACGGCACGGTTTCGGACCTTAATATTGTCCTATAATTTTTAAATTGGACCACGTATTATATTACAGGGTTATAGTGTACCCTACCACAGGAAATAATTATAGGTCAATTAGGGGGTACACAGAGTGACCCTAAAGTTTACTATGTATGCCTATGCGAAATAAAGTGTTCTGAGAAGCTTAAAATGAGGAAATAAGCGTTCTAAAATGCTTTAAAAATTCAAAGACATTTTTCTATGTTAACTAACGGCACGGTATCGGACCTTAATATTGACCTATAATTTTTAAATTGGACCACCTATTATATTACAGGGTAATAGTGTACCCTACCATAGGAAATAATTATATGTCAATTAGGGGGTACACAGCGTGACCTCAAAGTTTACTATGTATGCCTATGCGAAATAGAGTGTTCTGAGAAGCTTAAAATGAAGAAATAAGCGTTCTAAAATGCTTTAAAAATTCAAAGACATCTTTCAATGGTTAACTAACGCAAGGCGCGATATCAGACCTCAATATGGAACCATAATATTTAAATTGGACCAGGTATTTTATTACAGGGTAATAGTGTACCCTACCACAGGAAATAATTATAGGTCAATTAGGGGGTACACTATGTATATTTTAAATAGTGCATTAAAACAAGGAAATTCGAAGACACTTTTCTATGTTAACTAACGGCACGGTATCGGACCTTAATATTGACCTATAATTTTTAAATTGGACCACGTATTATATTACAGGGTTATAGTGTACCCTACCACAGGAAATAATTATAGGTCAATTAGGGGGTACACAGCGTGACCCTAAAGTTTACTATGTATGCCTATACGAAATAAAGTGTTCTGAGAAGCTTAAAATGAGGAAATAAGCGTTCTAAAATGCTTTAAAAATTCAAAGACATCTTTCAATGGTTAACTAACGCAAGGCGCAATATCAGACCTTAATATTGACCCATAATATTTAAATTGGACCAGGTATTATATTACAGGGTAATAGTGTACCCTACCACAGGAAATAATTATAGGTCAATTAGGGGGTACACTATGTATATTTTAAATAGTGCATTAAAACAAGGAAATACGAAGACACTTTTCTATGTTAACTAACGGCACGGTATCGGACCTTAATATTGACCAAATTTTTAAATTGGACCACGTATTATATTACAGGGTAATAGTGTTCCCTACCACAGGAAATAATTATAGGTCATTTAGGGGGTACAAAGCATGACCCTAAATTTTACTATGTATGCCTATGCGAAATAGAGTGTTCTGAGATGCTTAAAATGGAGAAATAAGCGTTCTAAAATGCTTTAAAAATTCAAAGACACCTTTCAATGGTTAACTAACGCAAGGCGCAATATCAGACCTTAATATTGACCCATAATATTTAAATTGGACCAGGTATTATATTACAGGGTAATAGTGTACCCTTCCACTGGAAATAATTATAGGTCAATTAGGGGGTACACTATGTATATTTTAAATAGTGCATTAAAACAAGGAAATACGAAGACACTTTTCTATGTAAACTAACGGCACGGTATCGGACCTTAATATTGACCTATAATTTTTAAATTGGACCACGTATTATATTAAAGGGTTATAGTGTACCCTACCACAGGAAATAATTATAGGTCAATTAGGGGGTACACAGAGTGACCCTAAAGTTTACTATGTATGCCTATGCGAAATAAAGTGTTCTGAGAAGCTTAAAATGGAGAAATAAGCGTTCTAAAATGCTTTAAAAATTCAAAGACATCTTTCAATGGTTAACTAAGGCAAGGCGCAATATCAGACCTTAATATTGACCCATAATATTTAAATTGGACCAGGTATTATATTACAGGGTAATAGTGTACCCTACCACAGGAAATAATTATAGGTCATTTAGGGGGCACACTATGTATATTTTAAATAGTGCATTAAAACAAGGAAATACGAAGACACTTTTCTATGTTAACTAACGGCACGGTATCGGACCTTAATATTGACCTATAATTTTTAAATTGTACCACGTATTATATTACAGGGTAATAGTGTACCTTACCACAGGAAATAATTATAGGTCAAATAGGTGGTACACAGCGTGACCCTAAAGTTTACTATGTATGCCTATGCGAAATAGAGTGTTCTGAGAAGCTTAAAATGAAGAAATAAGCGTTCTAAAATGCTTTAAAAATTCAAAGACATCTTTCAATGGTTAACTAACGGCACGGTATCGGACCTTAATATTGACCTATAATTTTTAAATTGGACAACCTTTTATATTACAGGGTAATAGTGTACCCTACCACAGGAAATAATTATAGGTCAATTAGGGGGTACACAGCGTGACCCTAAAGTTTACTATGTATGCCTATGCGAAATAAAGTGTTCTGAGAAGCTTAAAATGAGGAAATAAGCGTTCCAAAATGCTTTAAAAATTCAAAGACATTTTTCTATGTTAACTAACGGCACGGTATCGGACCTTAATATTGACCTATAATTTTTAAATTGGACCACCTATTATATTACAGGGTAATAGTGTACCCTACCACAGGAAATAATTATAGGTCATTTAGGGGGTACACAGCGTGACCCTAAATTTTACTATGTATGCCTATGCGAAATAGAGTGTTCTGAGATGCTTAAAATGAAGAAATAAGCATTCTAAAATGCTTTAAAAATTCAAAGACATCTTTCAATGGTTAACTAACGCAAGGCGCAATATCAGACCTTAATATTGACCCATAATATTTAAATTGGACCAGGTATTATATTACAGGGTAATAGTGTACCCTACCACAGGAAATAATTATAGGTCAATTAGGGGGTACACTATGTATATTTTAAATAGTGCATTAAAACAAGGAAATACGAAGACACTTTTCTATGTTAACTAACGGCACGGTATCGGACCTTAATATTGACCTATCATTTTTAAATTGGACCACGTATTATATTACAGGGTTATAGTGTACCCTACCACAGGAAATAATTATAGGTCAATTAGGGGGTACGCAGAGTGACCCAAAAGTTTACTATGTATGCCTATGCGAAATTAAGTGTTCTGAGAAGCTTAAAATGAGGAAATAAGCGTTCTAAAATGCTTTAAAAATTCAAAGACATTTTTCTATGTTAACTAACGGCACGGTATCGGACCTTAATATTGACCTATAATTTTTAAATTGGACCACCTATTATATTACAGGGTAATAGTGTACCCTACCACAGGAAATAATTATAGGTCATTTAGGGGGTACACAGCATGACCCTAAATTTTACTATGTATGCCTATGCGAAATAGAGTGTTCTGAGATGCTTAAAATGGAGAAATAAGCGTTCTAAAATGCTTTAAAAATTCAAAGACATCTTTCAATGGTTAACTAACGCAAGGCGCAATATCAGACCTTAATATTGATCCATAATATTTAAATTGGACCAGGTATTATATTACAGGGTAATAGTGTACCCTACCACAGGAAATAATTATAGGTCAATTAGGGGGTACACTATGTATATTTTAAATAGTGCATTAAAACAAGGAAATACGAAGACACTTTTCTATGTAAACTAACGGCACGGTATCGGACCTTAATATTGACCTATAATTTTTAAATTGGACCACGTATTATATTACAGGGTTATAGTGTACCCTACCACAGGAAATAATTATAGGTCAATTAGGGGGTACACAGAGTGACCCTAAAGTTTACTATGTATGCCTATGCGAAATAAAGTGTTCTGAGAAGCTTAAAATGGAGAAATAAGCGTTCTAAAATGCTTTAAAAATTCAAAGACATCTTTCAATGGTTAACTAACGCAAGGCGCAATATCAGACCTTAATATTGACCCATAATATTTAAATTGGACCAGGTATTATATTACAGGGTAATAGTGTACCCTACCACAGGAAATAATTATAGGTCATTTAGGGGGCACACTATGTATATTTTAAATAGTGCATTAAAACAAGGAAATACGAAGACACTTTTCTATGTTAACTAACGGCACGGTATCGGACCTTAATATTGACCTATAATTTTTAAATTGTACCACGTATTATATTACAGGGTAATAGTGTACCTTACCACAGGAAATAATTATAGGTCAAATAGGTGGTACACAGCGTGACCCTAAAGTTTACTATGTATGCCTATGCGAAATAGAGTGTTCTGAGAAGCTTAAAATGAAGAAATAAGCGTTCTAAAATGCTTTAAAAATTCAAAGACATCTTTCAATGGTTAACTAACGGCACGGTATCGGACCTTAATATTGACCTATAATTTTTAAATTGGACAACCTATTATATTACAGGGTAATAGTGTACCCTACCACAGGAAATAATTATAGGTCAATTAGGGGGTACACAGCGTGACCCTAAAGTTTACTATGTATGCCTATGCGAAATAAAGTGTTCTGAGAAGCTTAAAATGAGGAAATAAGCGTTCCAAAATGCTTTAAAAATTCAAAGACATTTTTCTATGTTAACTAACGGCACGGTATCGGACCTTAATATTGACCTATAATTTTTAAATTGGACCACCTATTATATTACAGGGTAATAGTGTACCCTACCACAGGAAATAATTATAGGTCATTTAGGGGGTACACAGCGTGACCCTAAATTTTACTATGTATGCCTATGCGAAATAGAGTGTTCTGAGATGCTTAAAATGAAGAAATAAGCATTCTAAAATGCTTTAAAAATTCAAAGACATCTTTCAATGGTTAACTAACGCAAGGCGCAATATCAGACCTTAATATTGACCCATAATATTTAAATTGGACCAGGTATTATATTACAGGGTAATAGTGTACCCTACCACAGGAAATAATTATAGGTCAATTAGGGGGTACACTATGTATATTTTAAATAGTGCATTAAAACAAGGAAATACGAAGACACTTTTCTATGTTAACTAACGGCACGGTATCGGACCTTAATATTGACCTATAATTTTTAAATTGGACCACGTATTATATTACAGGGTTATAGTGTACCCTACCACAGGAAATAATTATAGGTCAATTAGGGGGTACGCAGAGTGACCCAAAATTTACTATGTATGCCTATGCGAAATAAAGTGTTCTGAGAAGCTTAAAATGAGGAAATAAGCGTTCTAAAATGCTTTAAAAATTCAAAGACATTTTTCTATGTTAACTAACGGCACGGTATCGGACCTTAATATTGACCTATAATTTTTAAATTGGACCACCTATTATATTACAGGGTAATAGTGTACCCTACCACAGGAAATAATTATAGGTCATTTAGGGGGTACACAGCATGACCCTAAATTTTACTATGTATGCCTATGCGAAATAGAGTGTTCTGAGATGCTTAAAATGGAGAAATAAGCGTTCTAAAATGCTTTAAAAATTCAAAGACATCTTTCAATGGTTAACTAACGCAAGGCGCAATATCAGACCTTAATATTGACCCATAATATTTAAATTGGACCAGGTATTATATTACAGGGTAATAGTGTACCCTACCACAGGAAATAATTATAGGTCAATTAGGGGGTACACTATGTATATTTTAAATAGTGCATTAAAACAAGGAAATACGAAGACACTTTTCTATGTAAACTAACGGCACGGTATCGGACCTTAATATTGACCTATAATTTTTAAATTGGACCACGTATTATATTACAGGGTTATAGTGTACCCTACCACAGGAAATAATTATAGGTCAATTAGGGGGTACACAGAGTGACCCTAAAGTTTACTATGTATGCCTATGCGAAATAAAGTGTTCTGAGAAGCTTAAAATGGAGAAATAAGCGTTCTAAAATGCTTTAAAAATTCAAAGACATCTTTCAATGGTTAACTAACGCAAGGCGCAATATCAGACCTTAATATTGACCCATAATATTTAAATTGGACCAGGTATTATATTACAGGGTAATAGTGTACCCTACCACAGGAAATAATTATTGGTCATTTAGGGGGCACACTATGTATATTTTAAATAGTGCATTAAAACAAGGAAATACGAAGACACTTTTCTATGTTAACTAACGGCACGGTATCGGACCTTAATATTGACCTATAATTTTTAAATTGTACCACGTATTATATTACAGGGTAATAGTGTACCTTACCACAGGAAATAATTATAGGTCAATTAGGTGGTACACAGCGTGACCCTAAAGTTTACTATGTATGCCTATGCGAAATAGAGTGTTCTGAGAAGCTTAAAATGAAGAAATAAGCGTTCTAAAATGCTTTAAAAATTCAAAGACATCTTTCAATGGTTAACTAACGGCACGGTATCGGACCTTAATATTGACCTATAAATTTTAAATTGGACAACCTATTATATTACAGGGTTATAGTGTACCCTACCACAGGAAATAATTATAGGTCAATTAGGGGGTACGCAGAGTGACCCAAAAGTTTACTATGTATGCCTATGCGAAATAAAGTGTTCTGAGAAGCTTAAAATGAGGAAATAAGCGTTCTAAAATGCTTTAAAAATTCAAAGACATTTTTCTATGGTTAACTAACGCAAGGCGCAATATCAGACCTTAATATTGACCCATAATATTTAAATTGGACCAGGTATTATATTACAGGGTAATAGTGTACCCTACCACAGGAAATAATTATAGGTCAATTAGGGGGTACACTATGTATATATTAAATAGTGCATTAAAACAAGGAAATACGAAGACACTTTTCTATGTTAACTAACGGCACGGTATCGGACCTTACTATTGACCTATAATTTTTAAATTGGACCACGTATTATATTACAGGGTTATAGTGTACCCTACCACAGGAAATAATTATAGGTCAATTAGGGGGTACGCAGAGTGACCCAAAAGTTTACTATGTATGCCTATGCGAAATAAAGTGTTCTGAGAAGCTTAAAATGAGGAAATAAGCGTTCTAAAATGCTTTAAAAATTCAAAGACATTTTTCTATGTTAACTAACGGCACGGTATCGGACCTTAATATTGACCTATAATTTTTAAATTGGACCACCTATTATATTACAGGGTAATAGTGTACCCTACCACAGGAAATAATTATAGGTCATTTAGGGGGTACACTATGTATATTTTAAATAGTGCATTAAAACAAGGAAATTCGAAGACACTTTTCTATGTTAACTAACGGCACGGTATCGGACCTTAATATTGACCTATAATTTTTAAATTGGACCACGTATTATATTACAGGGTTATAGTGTACCCTACCACAGGAAATAGTTATACGTCAATTAGGGGGTACACAGCGTGACCCTAAATTTTACTATGTATGCCTATGCGAAATAGAGTGTTCTGAGATGCTTAAAATGAAGAAATAAGCGTTCTAAAATGCTTTAAAAATTCAAAGACATCTTTCAATGGTTAACTAACGCAAGGCGCAATATCAGACCTTAATATTGACCCATAATATTTATATTGGACCAGGTATTATATTACAGGGTAATAGTGTACCCTACCAAAGGAAATAATTATAGGTCAATTAGGGGGTACACAGCGTGACCCTAAAGTTTACTATGTATGCCTATGCGAAATAAAGTGTTCTGA
Organism: Parasteatoda tepidariorum; assembly: GCF_982258835.1. Classification (NCBI taxonomy): domain Eukaryota; kingdom Metazoa; phylum Arthropoda; class Arachnida; order Araneae; family Theridiidae; genus Parasteatoda; species Parasteatoda tepidariorum. The sequence goes on along the minus strand of NW_028257414.1, from coordinate 243,457 downwards.
AAAGCTTAAAATGAGGAAATAAGCGTTCTAAAATGCTTTAAAAAATCAAAGACATTTTTCTATGTTAACTAACGGCACGGTATCGAACCTTAATATTGACCTATAATTTTTAAATTGGACCACGTATTATATTACAGGGTAATGGTGTACCCTACCACAGGAAATAATTATAGGTCATTTAGGGGGTACACAGCGTGACCCTAAATTTTACTATGTATGCCTATGCGAAATAGAGTGTTCTGAGATGCTTAAAATGGAGAAATAAGCGTTCTAAAATGCTTTAAAAATTCAAAGACATCTTTCAATGGTTAACTAACGCAAGGCGCAATATCAGACCATAATATTGACCCATAATATTTAAATTGGACCAGGTATTATATTACAGGGTAATAGTGTACCCTACCACAGGAAATAATTATAGGTCAATTAGGGGGTACACTATGTATATTTTAAATAGTGCATTAAAACAAGAAAATACGAAGACACTTTTCTATGTTAACTAACGGCACGGTATCGGACCTTAATATTGACCTATAATTTTTAAATTGGACCACGTATTATATTACAGGGTTATAGTGTACCCTACCACAGGAAATAATTATAGGTCAATTAGGGGGTACACAGCGTGACCCTAACTTTTACTATGTATGCCTATGCGAAATAGAGTGTTCTGAGAAGCTTAAAATGAAGAAATAAGCGTTCTAAAATGCTTTAAAAATTCAAAGACATCTTTCAATGGTTAACTAACGCAAGGCGCAATATCCGACCTTAATATTGACCCATAATATTTAAATTGGACCAGGTATTATATTACAGGGTAATAGTGTACCCTACCACAGGAAATAATTATAGGTCAATTAGGGGGTACACTATGTATATTTTAAATAGTGCATTAAATCAAGGAAATACGGAGACACTTTTCTATGTTAACTAACGGCACGGTATCGGACCTTAATATTGACCTATAATTTTTAAATTGGACCACGTATTATATTACAGGGTTATAGTGTACCCTACCACAGGAAATAGTTATACGTCAATTAGGGGGTACACAGAGTGACCCTAAAGTTTACTATGTATGCCTATGCGAAATAGAGTGTTCTGAGATGCTTAAAATGAAGAAATAAGCGTTCTAAAATGTTTTAAAAATTCAAAGACATCTTTCAATGGTTAACTAACGCAAGGCGCAATATCAGACCTTAATATTGACCCATAATATTTATAATGGACCAGGTATTATATTACAGGGTAATAGTGTACCCTACCACAGGAAATAATTATAGGTCAATTAGGGGGTACACTATGTATATTTTAAATAGTGCATTAAAACAAGGAAATACGAAGACACTTTTCTAAGTTAACTAACGGCACGGTATCGGACCTTAATATTGACCTATAATTTTTAAATTGGACCACGTATTATATTACAGGGTTATAGTGTACCCTACCACAGGAAATAATTATAGGTCAATTAGGGGGTACACAGAGTGACCCCAAAGTTTACTATGTATGCCTACGCGAAATAAAGTGCTCTGAGAAGCTTAAAATGAAGAAATAAGCGTTCTAAAATGCTTTAAAAATTCAAAGACATCTTTCAATGGTTAACTAACGCAAGGCGCAATATCAGACCTTAATATTGACCCATAATATTTAAATTGGACCAGGTATTATATTACAGGGTAATAGTGTACCCTACCACAGGAAATAATTATAGGTCAATTAGGGGGTACACTATGTATATTTTAAATAGTGCATTAAAACAAGGAAATACGAAGACACTTTTCTATGTTAACTAACGGCACGGTATCGGACCTTAATATTGACCTATAATTTTTAAATTGGACCACGTATTATATTACAGGGTTATAGTGTACCCTATCACAGGAAATAATTATAGGTCAATTAGGGGGTACACAGAGTGACCCAAAAGTTTACTATGTATGCCTATGCGAAATAAAGTGTTCTGAGAAGCTTAAAATGAGGAAATAAGCGTTCTAAAATGCTTTAAAAATTCAAAGACATTTTTCTGTTAACTAACGGCACGGTATCGGACCTTAATATTGACCTATAATTTTTAAATTGGACCACCTATTATATTACAGGGTAATAGTGTACCCTACCTCAGGAAATAATTATAGGTCATTTAGGGGGTACACAGCGTGACCCTAAATTTTACTATGTATGCCTATGCGAAATAGAGTGTTCTGAGATGCTTAAAATGAAGAAATAAGCGTTCTAAAATGCTTTAAAAATTCAAAGACATCTTTCAATGGTTAACTAACGCAAGGCGCAATATCAGACCTTAATATTGACCCATAATATTTATATTGGACCAGGTATTATATTACAGGGTAATAGTGTACCCTACCACAGGAAATAATTATAGGTCAATTAGGGGGTACACTATGTATATTTTAAATAGTGCATTAAAACAAGGAAATACGAAGACACTTTTCTAAGTTAACTAACGGCACGGTATCGGACCTTAATATTGACCTATAATTTTTAAATTGGACCATGTATTATATTACAGGGTTTTAGTGTACCCTACCACAGGAAATAATTATAGGTCAATTAGGGGGTACACAGAGTGACCCCAAAGTTTACTATGTATGCCTATGCGAAATAAAGTGCTCTGAGAAGCTTAAAATGAGGAAATAAGCGTTCTAAAATGCTTTAAAAAATCAAAGACATTTTTCTATGTTAACTAACGGCACGGTACCGGACCTTAATATTGACCTATAATTTTTAAATTGGACCACCTATTATATTACAGGGTAATAGTGTACCCTACCACAGGAAATAATTATAGGTCATTTAGGGGGTACACTATGTATATTTTAAATAGTGCATTAAAACAAGGAAATACGAAGACACTTTTCTATGTTAACTAACGGCACGGTATCGGACCTTAATATTGACCTATAATTTTTAAATTGTACCACGTATTATATTACAGGGTAATAGTGTACCTTATAACAGGAAATAATTATAGGTCAATTAGGTGGTACACAGCGTGACCCTAAAGTTTACTGTGTATGCCTATGCAAAATAGAGTGTTCTGAGAAGCTTAAAATGAAGAAATAAGCGTTCTTAAATGCTTTAAAAAATCAAAGACATTTTTCTATGTTAACTAACGGCACGGTATCGGACCTTAATATTGACCTATAATTTTTAAATTGGACCACGTATTATATTACAGGGTAATGGTGTACCCTACCACAGGAAATAATTATAGGTCATTTAGGGGGTACACAGCGTGACCCTAAATTTTACTATGTATGCCTATGCGAAATAGAGTGTTCTGAGATGCTTAAAATGGAGAAATAAGCGTTCTAAAATGCTTTAAAAATTCAAAGACATCTTTCAATGGTTAACTAACGCAAGGCGCAATATCAGACCTTAATATTGACCCATAATATTTAAATTGGACCAGGTATTATATTACAGGGTAATAGTGTACCCTACCACAGGAAATAATTATAGGTCAATTAGGGGGTACACTATGTATATTTTAAATAGTGCATTAAAACAAGAAAATACGAAGACACTTTTCTATGTTAACTAACGGCACGGTATCGGACCTTAATATTGACCTATAATTTTTAAATTGGACCACGTATTATATTACAGGGTTATAGTGTACCCTACCACAGGAAATAATTATAGGTCAATTAGGGGGTACACAGCGTGACCCTAACTTTTACTATGTATGCCTATGCGAAATAGAGTGTTCTGAGAAGCTTAAAATGAAGAAATAAGCGTTCTAAAATGCTTTAAAAATTCAAAGACATCTTTCAATGGTTAACTAACGCAAGGCGCAATATCCGACCTTAATATTGACCCATAATATTTAAATTGGACCAGGTATTATATTACAGGGTAATAGTGTACCCTACCACAGGAAATAATTATAGGTCAATTAGGGGGTACACTATGTATATTTTAAATAGTGCATTAAATCAAGGAAATACGAAGACACTTTTCTATGTTAACTAACGGCACGGTATCGGACCTTAATATTGACCTATAATTTTTAAATTGGACCACGTATTATATTACAGGGTTATAGTGTACCCTACCACAGGAAATAATTATAGGTCAATTAGGGGGTACGCAGAGTGACCCAAAAGTTTACTATGTATGCCTATGCGAAATAAAGTGTTCTGAGAAGCTTAAAATGAGGTAATAAGCGTTCTAAAATGCTTTAAAAATTCAAAGACATTTTTCTATGTTAACTAACGGCACGGTACCGGACCTTAATATTGACCTATAATTTTTAAATTGGACCACCTATTATATTACAGGGTAATAGTGTACCCTACCACAGGAAATAATTATAGGTCATTTAGGGGGTACACTAAGTATATTTTAAATAGTGCATTAAAACAAGGAAATACGAAGACACTTTTCTATGTTAACTAACGGCACGGTATCGGACCTTAATATTGACCTATAATTTTTAAATTGTACCACGTATTATATTACAGGGTAATAGTGTTCCTTATAACAGGAAATAATTATAGGTCAATTAGGTGGTACACAGCGTGACCCTAAAGTTTACTGTGTATGCCTATGCAAAATAGAGTGTTCTGAGAAGCTTAAAATGAAGAAATAAGCGTTCTAAAATGCTTTAAAAATTCAAAGACATCTTTCAATGGTTAACTAACGCAAGGCGCGATATCAGACCTTAATATTGACCCATAATATTTAAATTGGACCAGGTATTATATTACAGGGTAATAGTGTACCCTACCACAGGAAATAATTATAGGTCAATTAGGGGGTACACTATGTATATTTTAAATAGTGCATTAAAACACGGAAATACGAAGACACTTTTCTATGTTAACTAACGGCACGGTATCGGACCTTAATATTGACCTATAATTTTTAAATTGGACCACGTATTATATTACAGGGTTATAGTGTACCCTATCACAGGAAATAATTATAGGTCAATTAGGGGGTACACAGAGTGACCCAAAAGTTTACTATGTATGCCTATGCGAAATAAAGTGTTCTGAGAAGCTTAAAATGAGGAAATAAGCGTTCTAAAATGCTTTAAAAATTCAAAGACATTTTTCTGTTAACTAACGGCACGGTATCGGACCTTAATATTGACCTATAATTTTTAAATTGGACCACCTATTATATTACAGGGTAATAGTGTACCCTACCTCAGGAAATAATTATAGGTCATTTAGGGGGTACACAGCGTGACCCTAAATTTTACTATGTATGCCTATGCGAAATAGAGTGTTCTGAGATGCTTAAAATGAAGAAATAAGCGTTCTAAAATGCTTTAAAAATTCAAAGACATCTTTCAATGGTTAACTAACGCAAGGCGCAATATCAGACCTTAATATTGACCCATAATATTTATATTGGACCAGGTATTATATTACAGGGTAATAGTGTACCCTACCACAGGAAATAATTATAGGTCAATTAGGGGGTACACTATGTATATTTTAAATAGTGCATTAAAACAAGGAAATACGAAGACACTTTTCTAAGTTAACTAACGGCACGGTATCGGACCTTAATATTGACCTATAATTTTTAAATTGGACCATGTATTATATTACAGGGTTATAGTGTACCCTACCACAGGAAATAATTATAGGTCAATTAGGGGGTACACAGAGTGACCCCAAAGTTTACTATGTATGCCTATGCGAAATAAAGTGCTCTGAGAAGCTTAAAATGAGGAAATAAGCGTTCTAAAATGCTTTAAAAAATCAAAGACATTTTTCTATGTTAACTAACGGCACGGTACCGGACCTTAATATTGACCTATAATTTTTAAATTGGACCACCTATTATATTACAGGGTAATAGTGTACCCTACCACAGGAAATAATTATAGGTCATTTAGGGGGTACACTATGTATATTTTAAATAGTGCATTAAAACAAGGAAATACGAAGACACTTTTCTATGTTAACTAACGGCACGGTATCGGACCTTAATATTGACCTATAATTTTTAAATTGTACCACGTATTATATTACAGGGTAATAGTGTACCTTATAACAGGAAATAATTATAGGTCAATTAGGTGGTACACAGCGTGACCCTAAAGTTTACTGTGTATGCCTATGCAAAATAGAGTGTTCTGAGAAGCTTAAAATGAAGAAATAAGCGTTCTTAAATGCTTTAAAAAATCAAAGACATTTTTCTATGTTAACTAACGGCACGGTATCGGACCTTAATATTGACCTATAATTTTTAAATTGGACCACGTATTATATTACAGGGTAATGGTGTACCCTACCACAGGAAATAATTATAGGTCATTTAGGGGGTACACAGCGTGACCCTAAATTTTACTATGTATGCCTATGCGAAATAGAGTGTTCTGAGATGCTTAAAATGGAGAAATAAGCGTTCTAAAATGCTTTAAAAATTCAAAGACATCTTTCAATGGTTAACTAACGCAAGGCGCAATATCAGACCTTAATATTGACCCATAATATTTAAATTGGACCAGGTATTATATTACAGGGTAATAGTGTACCCTACCACAGGAAATAATTATAGGTCACTTAGGGGGTACACTATGTATATTTTAAATAGTGCATTAAAACAAGAAAATACGAAGACACTTTTCTATGTTAACTAACGGCACGGTATCGGACCTTAATATTGACCTATAATTTTTAAATTGGACCACGTATTATATTACAGGGTTATAGTGTACCCTACCACAGGAAATAATTATAGGTCAATTAGGGGGTACACAGCGTGACCCTAACTTTTACTATGTATGCCTATGCGAAATAGAGTGTTCTGAGAAGCTTAAAATGAAGAAATAAGCGTTCTAAAATGCTTTAAAAATTCAAAGACATCTTTCAATGGTTAACTAACGCAAGGCGCAATATCCGACCTTAATATTGACCCATAATATTTAAATTGGACCAGGTATTATATTACAGGGTAATAGTGTACCCTACCACAGGAAATAATTATAGGTCAATTAGGGGGTACACTATGTATATTTTAAATAGTGCATTAAATCAAGGAAATACGAAGACACTTTTCTATGTTAACTAACGGCACGGTATCGGACCTTAATATTGACCTATAATTTTTAAATTGGACCACGTATTATATTACAGGGTTATAGTGTACCCTACCACAGGAAATAATTATAGGTCAATTAGGGGGTACGCAGAGTGACCCAAAAGTTTACTATGTATGCCTATGCGAAATAAAGTGTTCTGAGAAGCTTAAAATGAGGAAATAAGCGTTCTAAAATGCTTTAAAAATTCAAAGACATTTTTCTATGTTAACTAACGGCACGGTACCGGACCTTAATATTGACCTATAATTTTTAAATTGGACCACCTATTATATTACAGGGTAATAGTGTACCCTACCACAGGAAATAATTATAGGTCAATTAGGTGGTACACAGCGTGACCCTAAAGTTTACTGTGTATGCCTATGCAAAATAGAGTGTTCTGAGAAGCTTAAAATGAAGAAATAAGCGTTCTAAAATGCTTTAAAAATTCAAAGACATCTTTCAATGGTTAACTAACGCAAGGCGCGATATCAGACCTTAATATGGAACCATAATATTTCAATTGGACCAGGTATTATATTACAGGGTAATAGTGTACCCTACAACAGGAAATAATTATAGGTCAATTAGGGGGTACACTATGTATATTTTAAATAGTGCATTAAAACAAGAAAATACGAAGACACTTTTCTATGTTAACTAACGGCACGGTATCGGACCTTAATATTGACCTATAATTTTTAAATTGGACCACGTATTATATTACAGGGTAATAGTGTACCCTACCACAGGAAATAATTTTAGGTCATTTAGGGGGTACACAGCGTGACCCTAAATTTTACTATGTATGCCTATGCGAAATAGTGTTCTGAGATGCTTAAAATGAAGAAATAAGCGTTCTAAAATGCTTTAAAAATTCAAAGACATCTTTCAATGGTTAACTAACTCAAGGCGCAATATCAGACCTTAATATTGACCCATAATATTTAAATTGGATCAGGTATTATATTACAGGGTAATAGTGTACCCTACCAAAGGAAATAATTATAGGTCAATTAGGGGGTACACAGCGTGACCCTAAAGTTTACTATGTATGCCTATGCGAAATAAAGTGTTCTGAGAAGCTTAAAATGAGGAAATAAGCGTTCTAAAATGCTTTAAAAAATCAAAGACATTTTTCTATGTTAACTAACGGCACGGTATCGGTCCTTAATATTGACCTATAATTTTTAAATTGGACCACGTATTATATTACAGGGTAATGGTGTACCCTACCTCAGGAAATAATTATAGGTCATTTAGGGGGTACACAGCGTGACCCTAAATTTTACTATGTATGCCTATGCGAAATAGAGTGTTCTGAGATGCTTAAAATGGAGAAATAAGCGTTCTAAAATGCTTTAAAAATTCAAAGACATCTTTCAATGGTTAACTAACGCAAGGCGCAATATCAGACCTTAATATTGACCCATAATATTTAAATTGGACCAGGTATTATATTACAGGGTAATAGTGTACCCTACCACAGGAAATAATTATAGGTCAATTAGGGGGTACACTATGTATATTTTAAATAGTGCATTAAAACAAGGAAATACGAAGACACTTTTCTATGTAAACTAACGGCACGGTATCGGACCTTAATATTGACCTATAATTTTTAAATTGGACCACGTATTATATTACAGGGTTATAGTGTACCCTACCACAGGAAATAATTATAGGTCAATTAGGGAGTACACAGAGTGACCCTAAAGTTTACTATGTATGCCTATGCGAAATAGAGTGTTCTGAGAAGCTTAAAATGAAGAAATAAGCGTTCTAAAATGCTTTAAAAATTCAAAGACATCTTTCAATGGTTAACTAACGGCACGGTATCGGACCTTAGACTTAGACTTAGACTTAAAGGTTGGGCAGCTCTGACGAGCAGGGCACATCGACCAGAGGTCTATTGTACCCAGACCCTAAAATCATGATTAGCATGAAAGCCCTATGGCTGAAATAAAATTCAGCAAGCACCTTACAGGAACATCTTGCAGTTCCCAGGCATTGACAATATGCTGTCCTAAATGCTCAAATCTTTGAGCAGAATAGACCTCACAATCACAGAGTATGTGTCGTGATGTCTCTTCTTCTAGATGACATCCCCGACAAAGAGAATTTGATTCTATTCCCATAATGTTTAGGTGTCTTCTGAGGATACAGTGGCCAGTAAGAAGACCAATGATCTTCCTTATACTGTTTCTGTTAAGCTTTAAGAGCTCCTTTTGACGTACACTAGGACAGTCTCGATTCAGCTCCTTAGCTTGTCTTTGACCGTCAGCAGCGCGCCACTGCTCATGGGCGATCTTGCCGTAGAGCTTGAATATGGTTGCCCTAAATGAGGAGGGAGAAATTCCCAGCGCAGGTTCAGGGCCCCAGAAAATTGCATTAGAGCCAGCCCGTGCTGCTTCATCAGCTAGCTCATTTCCACCGATACCCATATGACCTGGTACCCAATGCAGGGATACCTTGTTATGAGTGGACAGGTCACAGAGGACCGAGAAGCATTCCCACACTAACAAAGAGGTGAATTTACACCTTGACAGTGATAGGAGAGCAGCCTGACTGTCAGAACAGATGCGGATAGTCGTATTTTGATATCCTTTGTCTATGCATAACTTGCAGCACAAGATAATGGCATAGACCTCAGCCTGAAAAACGGTGGCATAATTTCCCAGGGGAAAGTGAAGTTTGGTACCATCATTGGAGCAGTAAATTCCTGCTCCTGATTTGGCATCAATCTTTGACCCATCAGTGTACCATATCAGGCATTTGCCTTTAAGCCACCGAGGAGAATTGAACCATTCATCTCTAGTAGGAAAATGGATCTTGAAGGGCTTGTGAAAAGCATATCTTAGTGACATAAAATCACTAGGCATAATAAAAGAGGATAAATCCTTCACTTGTGAAACAAGATGTCCCCATGATAAGTGTTTGGAATTCTCTTTCCATAGGCCAAGGTACATAAGACGCTTTACGCCTGTCTGAGCTTCAACTTCAATGCGTAAGTTCAATGGAAGAAGCCCAAGTAAGCTCTCTAGAGCAGCTGTAGGAGTGGTCCTGAGACAGCCTGACAGGGCTACACAGACCATTCTTTGTAGTCTGTTAAGATTAGACCTTGCAGAGCTCAATCTAGTCCTTGACCACCAGACGATTGCGCCATAAGTGATGATAGGACTAATAATCATTGAGTATATCCAGTAGACTATTTTGGGGGACAATCCCCATGTTCTACCAATAGCATTTCTACAAGACCAGAAAATTTTTCTGGCCCTGTTGGTGCAGTATTCAAGTTGAAGACCCCAATTTAGTTTGGAGTCAAAATAAACCCCGAGAAACTTGACTTTCTCTGTGAGTTCCAATTTATGGTCCAGGTAGTATACATTACCTAGATCAAGTTGCCTTTTCCGTGTAAAGGCTACATAACTTATCTTGGATGGATTAATACTGGATGGACTTTTCTATGTTAACTAACGGCACGGTATCGGACCTTAATATTGACCTATAATTTTTAAATTGGACCACGTATTATATTACAGGGTTATAGTGTACCCTACCACAGGAAATAATTATAGGTCAATTAGGGGGTACACAGAGTGACCCTAAAGTTTACTATATATGCCTATGCGAAATAGAGTGTTCTGAGATGCTTAAAATGAAGAAATAAGCGTTCTAAAATGCTTTAAAAATTCAAAAACATCTTTCAATGGTTAACTAACGCAAGGCGCAATATCAGACCTTAATATTGACCCATAATATTTAAATTGGACCAGGTATTATATTACAGGGTAATAGTGTACCCTACCACAGGAAATAATTATAGGTCAATTAGGGGGTACACTATGTATATTTTAAATAGTGCATTAAAACAAGGAAATACGAAGACACTTTTCTATGTTAACTAACGGCACGGTATCGGACCTTAATATTGACCTATAATTTTTAAACTGGACCACGTATTATATTACAGGGTTATAGTGTACCCTAAAACAGGAAATAATTATAGGTCAATTAGGGGGTACACAGAGTGACCCTAAAGTTTACTATGTATGCCTATGCGAAATAAAGTGTTCTGAGAAGCTTAAAATGAGGAAATAAGCGTTCTAAAATGCTTTAAAAATTCAAAGACATTTTTCTATGTTAACTAACGGCACGGTATCGGACCTTAATATTGACCTATAATTTTTAAATTGGACCACCTATTATATTACAGGGTAATAGTGTACCCTACCACAGGAAATAATTATAGGTCATTTAGGGGGTACACTATGTATATTTTAAATAGTGCATTAAAACAAGGAAATACGAAGACACTTTTCTATGTTAACTAACGGCACGGTATCGGACTTTAATATTGACCTATAATTTTTAAATTGGACCACGTATTATATTACAGGGTAATAGTGTACCCTACCACAGGAAATAATTATAGGTCATTTAGGGGGTACACAGCGTGACCCTAAATTTTACTATGTATGCCTATGCGAAATAGAGTGTTCTGAGAAGCTTAAAATGAAGAAATAAGCGTTCTAAAATGCTTTAAAAATTCAAAGACATCTTTCAATGGTTAACTAACGCAAGGCGCGATATCAGACCTTAATATGGAACCATAATATTTCAATTGGACCAGGTATTATATTACAGGGTAATAGTGTACCCTACAACAGGAAATAATTATAGGTCAATTAGGGGGTACACTATGTATGTTTTAAATAGTGCATTAAAACAAGAAAATACGAAGACACTTTTCTATGTTAACTAACGGCACGGTATCGGACCTTAATATTGACCTATAATTTTTAAATTGGACCACGTATTATATTACAGGGTTATAGTGTACCCTACCACAGGAAATAATTATAGGTCAATTAGGGGGTACACAGAGTGACCCTAAAGTTTACTATGTATACCTATGCGAAATAAAGTGTTCTGAGAAGCTAAAAATGAGGAAATAAGCGTTCTAAAATGCTTTAAAAATTCAAAGACATTTTTCTATGTTAACTAACGGCACGGTATCGGACCTTAATATTGACCTATAATTTTTAAATTGGACCACGTATTATATTACAGGGTAATAGTGTACCCTAACACAGGAAATAATTATAGGTCATTTAGGGGGTACACAGCGTGACCCTAAATTTTACTATGTATGCCTATGCGAAATAGAGTGTTCTGAGATGCTTAAAAAGAAGAAATAAGCGTTCTAAAATGCTTTAAAAATTCAAAGACATCTTCCAATGGTTAACTAACGCAAGTCGCAATATCAGACCTTAATATTGACCCATAATATTTAAATTGGACCAGGTATTATATTACAGGGTAATAGTGTACCCTACCACAGGAAATAATTATAGGTCAATTAGGGGGTACACTATGTATATTTTAAATAGTGCATTAAAACAAGGAAATACGAAGACACTTTTCTATGTTAACTAACGGCACGGTATCGGACCTTAATATTGACCTATAATTTTTAAATTGGACCACGTATTATATTACAGGGTTATAGTGTACCCTACCACAGGAAATAATTATAGGTCAATTAGGGGGTACACAGAGTGACCCTAAAGTTTACTATATATGCCTATGCGAAATAGAGTGTTCTGAGATGCTTAAAATGAAGAAATAAGCGTTCTAAAATGCTTTAAAAATTCAAAAACATCTTTCAATGGTTAACTAACGCAAGGCGCAATATCAGACCTTAATATTGACCCATAATATTTAAATTGGACCAGGTATTATATTACAGGGTAATAGTGTACCCTACCACAGGAAATAATTATAGGTCAATTAGGGGGTACACTATGTATATTTTAAATAGTGCATTAAAACAAGGAAATACGAAGACACTTTTCTATGTTAACTAACGGCACGGTATCGGACCTTAATATTGACCTATAATTTTTAAACTGGACCACGTATTATATTACAGGGTTATAGTGTACCCTAAAACAGGAAATAATTATAGGTCAATTAGGGGGTACACAGAGTGACCCTAAAGTTTACTATGTATGCCTATGCGAAATAAAGTGTTCTGAGAAGCTTAAAATGAGGAAATAAGCGTTCTAAAATGCTTTAAAAATTCAAAGACATTTTTCTATGTTAACTAACGGCACGGTATCGGACCTTAATATTGACCTATAATTTTTAAATTGGACCACCTATTATATTACAGGGTAATAGTGTACCCTACCACAGGAAATAATTATAGGTCATTTAGGGGGTACACTATGTATATTTTAAATAGTGCATTAAAACAAGGAAATACGAAGACACTTTTCTATGTTAACTAACGTTACGGTATCGGACCTTAATATTGACCTATAATTTTTAAATTGTACCAAGTATTATATTACAGGGTAATAGTGTACCTTACCACAGGAAATAATTATAGGTCAATTAGGTGGTACACAGCGTGACCCTAAAATTTACTATGTATGCCTATGCGAAATAGAGTGTTCTGAGAAGCTTAAAATGAAGAAATAAGCGTTCTAAAATGCTTTAAAAATTCAAAGACATCTTTCAATGGTTAACTAACGCAAGGCGCGATATCAGACCTTAATATGGAACCATAATATTTCAATTGGACCAGGTATTATATTACAGGGTAATAGTGTACCCTACAACAGGAAATAATTATAGGTCAATTAGGGGGTACACTATGTATGTTTTAAATAGTGCATTAAAACAAGAAAATACGAAGACACTTTTCTATGTTAACTAACGGCACGGTATCGGACTTTAATATTGACCTATAATTTTTAAATTGGACCACGTATTATATTACAGGGTTATAGTGTACCCTACCACAGGAAATAATTATAGGTCAATTAGGGGGTACACAGAGTGACCCTAAAGTTTACTATGTATGCCTATGCGAAATAAAGTGTTCTGAGAAGCTAAAAATGAGGAAATAAGCGTTCTAAAATGCTTTAAAAATTCAAAGACATTTTTCTATGTTAACTAACGGCACGGTATCGGACCTTAATATTGACCTATAATTTTTAAATTGGACCACGTATTATATTACAGGGTAATAGTGTACCCTACCACAGGAAATAATTATAGGTCATTTAGGGGGTACACAGCGTGACCCTAAATTTTACTATGTATGCCTATGCGAAATAGAGTGTTCTGAGATGCTTAAAATGAAGAAATAAGCGTTCTAAAATGCTTTAAAAATTCAAAGACATCTTCCAATGGTTAACTAACGCAAGTCGCAATATCAGACCTTAATATTGACCCATAATATTTAAATTGGACCAGGTATTATATTACAGGGTAATAGTGTACCCTACCACAGGATATAATTATAGGTCAATTAGGGGGTACACTATGTATATTTTAAATAGTGCATTAAAACAAGGAAATACGAAGACACTTTTCTATGTTAACTAACGGCACGGTATCGGACCTTAATATTGACCTATAATTTTTAATTGGACCACGTATTATATTACAGGGTTATAGTGTACCCTACCACAGGAAATAATTATAGGTCAATTAGGGGGTACACAGAGTGACCCTAAAGTTTACTATATATGCCTATGCGAAATAGAGTGTTCTGAGATGCTTAAATGAAGAAATAAGCGTTCTAAAATGCTTTAAAAATTCAAAAACATCTTTCAATGGTTAACTAACGCAAGGCGCAATATCAGACCTAAATATTGACCCATAATATTTAAATTGGACCAGGTATTATATTACAGGGTAATAGTGTACCCTACCACAGGAAATAATTATAGGTCAATTAGGGGGTACACTATGTATATTTTAAATAGTGCATTAAAACAAGGAAATACGAAGACACTTTTCTATGTTAACTAACGGCACGGTATCGGACCTTAATATTGACCTATAATTTTTAAACTGGACCACGTATTATATTACAGGGTTATAGTGTACCCTAAAACAGGAAATAATTATAGGTCAATTAGGGGGTACACAGAGTGACCCTAAAGTTTACTATGTATGCCTATGCGAAATAAAGTGTTCTGAGAAGCTTAAAATGAGGAAATAAGCGTTCTAAAATGCTTTAAAAATTCAAAGACATTTTTCTATGTTAACTAACGGCACGGTATCGGACCTTAATATTGACCTATAATTTTTAATTGGACCACCTATTATATTACAGGGTAATAGTGTACCCTACCACAGGAAATAATTATAGGTCATTTAGGGGGTACACTATGTATATTTTAAATAGTGCATTAAAACAAGGAAATACGAAGACACTTTTCTATGTTAACTAACGTTACGGTATCGGACCTTAATATTGACCTATAATTTTTAAATTGTACCAAGTATTATATTACAGGGTAATAGTGTACCTTACCACAGGAAATAATTATAGGTCAATTAGGTGGTACACAGCGTGACCCTAAAATTTACTATGTATGCCTATGCGAAATAGAGTGTTCTGAGAAGCTTAAAATGAAGAAATAAGCGTTCTAAAATGCTTTAAAAATTCAAAGACATCTTTCAATGGTTAACTAACGCAAGGCGCGATATCAGACCTTAATATGGAACCATAATATTTCAATTGGACCAGGTATTATATTACAGGGTAATAGTGTACCCTACAACAGGAAATAATTATAGGTCAATTAGGGGGTACACTATGTATGTTTTAAATAGTGCATTAAAACAAGAAAATACGAAGACACTTTTCTATGTTAACTAACGGCACGGTATCGGACTTTAATATTGACCTATAATTTTTAAATTGGACCACGTATTATATTACAGGGTTATAGTGTACCCTACCACAGGAAATAATTATAGGTCAATTAGGGGGTACACAGAGTGACCCTAAAGTTTACTATGTATGCCTATGCGAAATAAAGTGTTCTGAGAAGCTAAAAATGAGGAAATAAGCGTTCTAAAATGCTTTAAAAATTCAAAGACATTTTTCTATGTTAACTAACGGCACGGTATCGGACCTTAATATTGACCTATAATTTTTAAATTGGACCACGTATTATATTACAGGGTAATAGTGTACCCTACCACAGGAAATAATTATAGGTCATTTAGGGGGTACACAGCGTGACCCTAAATTTTACTATGTATGCCTATGCGAAATAGAGTGTTCTGAGATGCTTAAAATGAAGAAATAAGCGTTCTAAAATGCTTTAAAAATTCAAAGACATCTTCCAATGGTTAACTAACGCAAGTCGCAATATCAGACCTTAATATTGACCCATAATATTTAAATTGGACAGGTATTATATTACAGGGTAATAGTGTACCCTACCACAGGATATAATTATAGGTCAATTAGGGGGTACACTATGTATATTTTAAATAGTGCATTAAAACAAGGAAATACGAAGACACTTTTCTATGTTAACTAACGGCACGGTATCGGACCTTAATATTGACCTATAATTTTTAAATTGGACCACGTATTATATTACAGGGTTATAGTGTACCCTACCACAGGAAATAATTATAGGTCAATTAGGGGGTACACAGAGTGACCCTAAAGTTTACTATATATGCCTATGCGAAATAGAGTGTTCTGAGATGCTTAAAATGAAGAAATAAGCGTTCTAAAATGCTTTAAAAATTCAAAACATCTTTCAATGGTTAACTAACGCAAGGCGCAATATCAGACCTAAATATTGACCCATAATATTTAAATTGACCAGGTATTATATTACAGGGTAATAGTGTACCCTACCACAGGAAATAATTATAGGTCAATTAGGGGGTACACTATGTATATTTTAAATAGTGCATTAAAACAAGGAAATACGAAGACACTTTTCTATGTTAACTAACGGCACGGTATCGGACCTTAATATTGACCTATAATTTTTAAACTGGACCACGTATTATATTACAGGGTTATAGTGTACCCTAAAACAGGAAATAATTATAGGTCAATTAGGGGGTACACAGAGTGACCCTAAAGTTTACTATGTATGCCTATGCGAAATAAAGTGTTCTGAGAAGCTTAAAATGAGGAAATAAGCGTTCTAAAATGCTTTAAAAATTCAAAGACATTTTTCAATGTTAACTAACGGCACGGTATCGGACCTTAATATTGACCTATAATTTTTAAATTGGACCACCTATTATATTACAGGGTAATAGTGTACCCTACCACAGGAAATAATTATAGGTCATTTAGGGGGTACACTATGTATATTTTAAATAGTGCATTAAAACAAGGAAATACGAAGACACTTTTCTATGTTAACTAACGGCACGGTATCGGACCTTAATATTGACCTATAATTTTTAAATTGTACCAAGTATTATATTACAGGGTAATAGTGTACCTTACCACAGGAAATAATTATAGGTCAATTAGGTGGTACACAGCGTGACCCTAAAATTTACTATGTATGCCTATGCGAAATAGAGTGTTCTGAGAAGCTTAAAATGAAGAAATAAGCGTTCTAAAATGCTTTAAAAATTCAAAGACATCTTTCAATTGTTAACTAACGCAAGGCGCGATATCAGACCTTAATATGGAACCATAATATTTCAATTGGACCAGGTATTATATTACAGGGTAATAGTGTACCCTACAACAGGAAATAATTATAGGTCAATTAGGGGGTACACTATGTATGTTTTAAATAGTGCATTAAAACAAGAAAATACGAAGACACTTTTCTATGTTAACTAACGGCACGGTATCGGACTTTAATATTGACCTATAATTTTTAAATTGGACCACGTATTATATTACAGGGTTATAGTGTACCCTACCACAGGAAATAATTATAGGTCAATTAGGGGTACACAGAGTGACCCTAAAGTTTACTATGTATGCCTATGCGAAATAAAGTGTTCTGAGAAGCTAAAACGAGGAAATAAGCGTTCTAAATGCTTTAAAATTCAAAGACATTTTTCTATGTTAACTAACGGCACGGTATCGGACCTTAATATTGACCTATAATTTTTAAATTGGACCACGTATTATATTACAGGGTAATAGTGTACCCTACCACAGGAAATAATTATAGGTCATTTAGGGGGTACACAGCGTGACCCTAAATTTTACTATGTATGCCTATGCGAAATAGAGTGTTCTGAGATGCTTAAAATGAAGAAATAAGCGTTCTAAAATGCTTTAAAAATTCAAAGACATCTTCCAATGGTTAACTAACGCAAGTCGCAATATCAGACCTTAATATTGACCCATAATATTTAAATTGGACCAGGTATTATATTACAGGGTAATAGTGTACCCTACCACAGGAAATAATTATAGGTCATTTAGGGGGTACACAGCGTGACCCTAAATTTTACTATGTATGCCTATGCGAAATAGAGTGTTCTGAGATGCTTAAAATGAAGAAATAAGCGTTCTAAAATGCTTTAAAAATTCAAAGACATCTTCCAATGGTTAACTAACGCAAGTCGCAATATCAGACCTTAATATTGACCCATAATATTTAAATTGGACCAGGTATTATATTACAGGGTAATAGTGTACCCTACCACAGGATATAATTATAGGTCAATTAGGGGGTACACTATGTATATTTTAAATAGTGCATTAAAACAAGGAAATACGAAGACACTTTTCTATGTTAACTAACGGCACGGTATCGGACCTTAATATTGACCTATAATTTTTAAATTGGACCACGTATTATATTACAGGGTAATAGTGTACCCTACCACAGGAAATAATTATAGGTCAATTAGGGGGTACACAGAGTGACCCTAAAGTTTACTATATATGCCTATGCGAAATAGAGTGTTCTGAGATGCTTAAAATGAAGAAATAAGCGTTCTAAAATGCTTTAAAAATTCAAAGACATCTTTCAATGGTTAACTAACGCAAGGCGCAATATCAGACCTTAATATTGACCCATAATATTTAAATTGGACCAGGTATTATATTACAGGGTAATAGTGTACCCTACCACAGGAAATAATTATAGGTCAATTAGGGGGTACACTATGTATATTTTAAATAGTGCATTAAAACAAGGAAATACGATGACACTTTACTATGTTAACTAACGGCACGGTATCGGACCTTAATATTGACCTATAATTTTTAAATTGGACCACGTATTATATTACAGGGTTATAGTGTACCCTACCACAGGAAATAATTATAGGTCAATTAGGGGGTACACAGAGTGACCCTAAAGTTTACTATATATGCCTATGCGAAATAGAGTGTTCTGAGATGCTTAAAATGAAGAAATAAGCGTTCTAAAATGCTTTAAAAATTCAAAAACATCTTTCAATGGTTAACTAACGCAAGGCGCAATATCAGACCTTAATATTGACCCATAATATTTAAATTGGACCAGGTATTATATTACAGGGTAATAGTGTACCCTACCACAGGAAATAATTATAGGTCAATTAGGGGGTACACTATGTATATTTTAAATAGTGCATTAAAACAAGGAAATACGAAGACACTTTTCTATGTTAACTAACGGCACGGTATCGGACCTTAATATTGACCTATAATTTTTAAACTGGACCACGTATTATATTACAGGGTTATAGTGTACCCTAAAACAGGAAATAATTATAGGTCAATTAGGGGGTACACAGAGTGACCCTAAAGTTTACTATGTATGCCTATGCGAAATAAAGTGTTCTGAGAAGCTTAAAATGAGGAAATAAGCGTTCTAAAATGCTTTAAAAATTCAAAGACATTTTTCTATGTTAACTAACGGCACGGTATCGGACCTTAATATTGACCTATAATTTTTAAATTGGACCACCTATTATATTACAGGGTAATAGTGTACCCTACCACAGGAAATAATTATAGGTCATTTAGGGGGTACACAGCGTGACCCTAAATTTTACTATGTATGCCTATGCGAAATAGAGTGTTCTGAGAAGCTTAAAATGAAGAAATAAGTGTTCTAAAATGCTTTAAAAATTCAAAGACATCTTTCAATGGTTAACTAACGCAAGGCGCGATATCAGACCTTAATATGGAACCATAATATTTCAATTGGACCAGGTATTATATTACAGGGTAATAGTGTACCCTACAACAGGAAATAATTATAGGTCAATTAGGGGGTACACTATGTATGTTTTAAATAGTGCATTAAAACAAGAAAATACGAAGACACTTTTCTATGTTAACTAACGGCACGGTATCGGACCTTAATATTGACCTATAATTTTTAAATTGGACCACGTATTATATTACAGGGTTATAGTGTACCCTACCACAGGAAATAATTATAGGTCAATTAGGGGGTACACAGAGTGACCCTAAAGTTTACTATGTATACCTATGCGAAATAAAGTGTTCCGAGAAGCTAAAAATGAGGAAATAAGCGTTCTAAAATGCTTTAAAAATTCAAAGACATTTTTCTATGTTAACTAACGGCACGGTATCGGACCTTAATATTGACCTATAATTTTTAAATTGGACCACGTATTATATTACAGGGTAATAGTGTACCCTACCACAGGAAATAATTATAGGTCATTTAGGGGGTACACAGCGTGACCCTAAATTTTACTATGTATGCCTATGCGAAATAGAGTGTTCTGAGATGCTTAAAAGAAGAAATAAGCGTTCTAAAATGCTTTAAAAATTCAAAGACATCTTCCAATGGTTAACTAACGCAGTCGCAATATCAGACCTTAATATTGACCCATAATATTTAAATTGGACCAGGTATTATATTACAGGGTAATAGTGTACCCTACCACAGGATATAATTATAGGTCAATTAGGGGGTACACTATGTATATTTTAAATAGTGCATTAAAACAAGGAAATACGAAGACACTTTCTATGTTAACTAACGGCACGGTATCGGACCTTAATATTGACCTATAATTTTTAAATTGGACCACGTATTATATTACAGGGTAATAGTGTACCCTACCACAGGAAATAATTATAGGTCAATTAGGGGGTACACAGAGTGACCCTAAAGTTTACTATATATGCCTATGCGAAATAGAGTGTTCTGAGATGCTTAAAATGAAGAAATAAGCGTTCTAAAATGCTTTAAAAATTCAAAGACATCTTTCAATGGTTAACTAACGCAAGGCGCAATATCAGACCTTAATATTGACCCATAATATTTAAATTGGACCAGGTATTATATTACAGGGTAATAGTGTACCCTACCACAGGAAATAATTATAGGTCAATTAGGGGGTACACTATGTATATTTTAAATAGTGCATTAAAACAAGGAAATACGAAGACATTTTTCAATGTTAACTAACGGCACGGTATCGGAACTTAATATTGACCTATAATTTTTAAATTGGACCACGTATTATATTACAGGGTAATAGTGTACCCTACCACAGGGAAATACTTATAGGTCATTTAGGGGGTACACAGCGTGACCCTAAATTTTACTATGTATGCCTATGCGAAATAGAGTGTTCTGAGAAGCTTAAAATGAAGAAATAAGCGTTCTAAAATGCTTTAAAAATTCAAAGACATCTTTCAATGGTTAACTAACGCAAGGCGCAATATCGGACCTTAATATTGACCTATAATTTTTAAATTGGACCACGTATTATATTACAGGGTTATAGTGTACCCTACCACAGGAAATAATTATAGGTCAATTAGGGGGTACACAGAGTGACCCTAAAGTTTACTATGTATGCCTATGCGAAATAAAGTGTTCTGAGAAGCTAAAAATGAGGAAATAAGCGTTCTAAAATGCTTTAAAAATTCAAAGACATTTTTCTATGTTAACTAACGGCACGGTATCGGACCTTAATATTGACCTATAATTTTTAAATTGGACCACGTATTATATTACAGGGTAATAGTGTACCCTACCACAGGATATAATTATAGGTCAATTAGGGGGTACACAGAGTGACCCTAAAGTTTACTATATATGCCTATGCGAAATAGAGTGTTCTGAGATGCTTAAAATGAAGAAATAAGCGTTCTAAAATGCTTTAAAAATTCAAAGACATCTTTCAATGGTTAACTAACGCAAGGCGCAATATCAGACCTTAATATTGACCCATAATATTTAAATTGGAAAAGGTATTATATTACAGGGTAATAGTGTACCCTACCACAGGAAATAATTATAGGTCAATTAGGGGTACACTATGTATATTTTAAATAGTGCATTAAAACAAGGAAATACGAAGACATTTTTCAATGTTAACTAACGGCACGGTATCGGAACTTAATATTGACCTATAATTTTTAAATTGGACCACGTATTATATTACAGGGTAATAGTGTACCCTACCACAGGAAATAATTATAGGTCATTTAGGGGGTACACAGCGTGACCCTAAATTTTACTATGTATGCCTATGCGAAATAGAGTGTTCTGAGAAGCTTAAAATGAAGAAATAAGCGTTCTAAAATGCTTTAAAAATTCAAAGACATCTTTCAATGGTTAACTAACGCAAGGCGCGATATCAGACCTTAATATGGAACCATAATATTTCAATTGGACCAGGTATTATATTACAGGGTAATAGTGTACCCTACAACAGGAAATAATTATAGGTCAATTATGGGGTACACTATGTATGTTTTAAATAGTGCATTAAAACAAGAAAATACGAAGACACTTTTCTATGTTAACTAACGGCACGGTATCGGACCTTAATATTGACCTATAATTTTTAAATTGGACCACGTATTATATTACAGGGTTATAGTGTACCCTACCACAGGAAATAATTATAGGTCAATTAGGGGGTACACAGAGTGACCCTAAAGTTTACTATGTATACCTATGCGAAATAAAGTGTTCTGAGAAGCTAAAAATGAGGAAATAAGCGTTCTAAAATGCTTTAAAAATTCAAAGACATTTTTCTATGTTAACTAACGGCACGGTATCGGACCTTAATATTGACCTATAATTTTTAAATTGGACCACGTATTATATTACAGGGTAATAGTGTACCCTAACACAGGAAATAATTATAGGTCATTTAGGGGGTACACAGCGTGACCCTAAATTTTACTATGTATGCCTATGCGAAATAGAGTGTTCTGAGATGCTTAAAAAGAAGAAATAAGCGTTCTAAAATGCTTTAAAAATTCAAAGACATCTTCCAATGGTTAACTAACGCAAGTCGCAATATCAGACCTTATATTGACCCATAATATTTAAATTGGACCAGGTATTATATTACAGGGTAATAGTGTACCCTACCACAGGAAATAATTATAGGTCAATTAGGGGGTACACTATGTATATTTTAAATAGTGCATTAAAACAAGGAAATACGAAGACACTTTTCTATGTTAACTAACGGCACGGTATCGGACCTTAATATTGACCTATAATTTTTAAATTGGACCACGTATTATATTACAGGGTTATAGTGTACCCTACCACAGGAAATAATTATAGGTCAATTAGGGGGTACACAGAGTGACCCTAAAGTTTACTATATATGCCTATGCGAAATAGAGTGTTCTGAGATGCTTAAAATGAAGAAATAAGCGTTCTAAAATGCTTTAAAAATTCAAAAACATCTTTCAATGGTTAACTAACGCAAGGCGCAATATCAGACCTTAATATTGACCCATAATATTAAATTGGACCAGGTATTATATTACAGGGTAATAGTGTACCCTACCACAGGAAATAATTATAGGTCAATTAGGGGGTACACTATGTATATTTTAAATAGTGCATTAAAACAAGGAAATACGAAGACACTTTTCTATGTTAACTAACGGCACGGTATCGGACCTTAATATTGACCTATAATTTTTAAACTGGACCACGTATTATATTACAGGGTTATAGTGTACCCTAAAACAGGAAATAATTATAGGTCAATTAGGGGGTACACAGAGTGACCCTAAAGTTTACTATGTATGCCTATGCGAAATAAAGTGTTCTGAGAAGCTTAAAATGAGGAAATAAGCGTTCTAAAATGCTTTAAAAATTCAAAGACATTTTTCTATGTTAACTAACGGCACGGTATCGGACCTTAATATTGACCTATAATTTTAAATTGGACCACCTATTATATTACAGGGTAATAGTGTACCCTACCACAGGAAATAATTATAGGTCATTTAGGGGGTACACTATGTATATTTTAAATAGTGCATTAAAACAAGGAAATACGAAGACACTTTTCTATGTTAACTAACGTTACGGTATCGGACCTTAATATTGACCTATAATTTTTAAATTGTACCAAGTATTATATTACAGGGTAATAGTGTACCTTACCACAGGTAATAATTATAGGTCAATTAGGTGGTACACAGCGTGACCCTAAAATTTACTATGTATGCCTATGCGAAATAGAGTGTTCTGAGAAGCTTAAAATGAAGAAATAAGCGTTCTAAAATGCTTTAAAAATTCAAAGACATCTTTCAATGGTTAACTAACGCAAGGCGCGATATCAGACCTTAATATGGAACCATAATATTTCAATTGGACCAGGTATTATATTACAGGGTAATAGTGTACCCTACAACAGGAAATAATTATAGGTCAATTAGGGGGTACACTATGTATGTTTTAAATAGTGCATTAAAACAAGAAAATACGAAGACACTTTTCTATGTTAACTAACGGCACGGTATCGGACTTTAATATTGACCTATAATTTTTAAATTGGACCACGTATTATATTACAGGGTTATAGTGTACCCTACCACAGGAAATAATTATAGGTCAATTAGGGGGTACACAGAGTGACCCTAAAGTTTACTATGTATGCCTATGCGAAATAAAGTGTTTCTGAGAAGCTAAAAATGAGGAAATAAGCGTTCTAAATGCTTTAAAAATTCAAAGACATTTTTCTATGTTAACTAACGGCACGGTATCGGACCTTAATATTGACCTATAATTTTTAAATTGGACCACGTATTATATTACAGGGTAATAGTGTACCCTACCACAGGAAATATTATAGGTCATTTAGGGGGTACACAGCGTGACCCTAAATTTTACTATGTATGCCTATGCGAAATAGAGTGTTCTGAGATGCTTAAAATGAAGAAATAAGCGTTCTAAAATGCTTTAAAAATTCAAAGACATCTTCCAATGGTTAACTAACGCAAGTCGCAATATCAGACCTTAATATTGACCCATAATATTTAAATTGGACCAGGTATTATATTACAGGGTAATAGTGTACCCTACCACAGGATATAATTATAGGTCAATTAGGGGGTACACTATGTATATTTTAAATAGTGCATTAAAACAAGGAAATACGAAGACACTTTTCTATGTTAACTAACGGCACGGTATCGGACCTTAATATTGACCTATAATTTTTAAATTGGACCACGTATTATATTACAGGGTTATAGTGTACCCTACCACAGGAAATAATTATAGGTCAATTAGGGGGTACACAGAGTGACCCTAAAGTTTACTATATATGCCTATGCGAAATAGAGTGTTCTGAGATGCTTAAAATGAAGAAATAAGCGTTCTAAAATGCTTTAAAAATTCAAAAACATCTTTCAATGGTTAACTAACGCAAGGCGCAATATCAGACCTTAATATTGACCCATAATATTTAAATTGGACCAGGTATTATATTACAGGGTAATAGTGTACCCTACCACAGGAAATAATTATAGGTCAATTAGGGGGTACACTATGTATATTTTAAATAGTGCATTAAAACAAGGAAATACGAAGACACTTTTCTATGTTAACTAACGGCACGGTATCGGACCTTAATATTGACCTATAATTTTTAAACTGGACCACGTATTATATTACAGGGTTATAGTGTACCCTAAAACAGGAAATAATTATAGGTCAATTAGGGGGTACACAGAGTGACCCTAAAGTTTACTATGTATGCCTATGCGAAATAAAGTGTTCTGAGAAGCTTAAAATGAGGAAATAAGCGTTCTAAAATGCTTTAAAAATTCAAAGACATTTTTCTATGTTAACTAACGGCACGGTATCGGACCTTAATATTGACCTATAATTTTTAAATTGGACCACGTATTATATTACAGGGTAATAGTGTACCCTACCACAGGAAATAATTATAGGTCATTTAGGGGGTACACAGCGTGACCCTAAATTTTACTATGTATGCCTATGCGAAATAGAGTGTTCTGAGATGCTTAAAATGAAGAAATAAGCGTTCTAAAATGCTTTAAAAATTCAAAGACATCTTCCAATGGTTAACTAACGCAAGTCGCAATATCAGACCTTAATATTGACCCATAATATTTAAATTGGACCAGGTATTATATTACAGGGTAATAGTGTACCCTACCACAGGAAATAATTATAGGTCATTTAAGGGGGTACACAGCGTGACCCTAAATTTTACTATGTATGCCTATGCGAAATAGAGTGTTCTGAGATGCTTAAAATGAAGAAATAAGCGTTCTAAAATGCTTTAAAAATTCAAAAGACATCTTCCAATGGTTAACTAACGCAAGTCGCAATATCAGACCTTAATATTGACCCATAATATTTAAATTGGACCAGGTATTATATTACAGGGTAATAGTGTACCCTACCACAGGATATAATTATAGGTCAATTAGGGGGTACACTATGTATATTTTAAATAGTGCATTAAAACAAGAAATACGAAGACACTTTTCTATGTTAACTAACGGCACGGTATCGGACCTTAATATTGACCTATAATTTTTAAATTGGACCACGTATTATATTACAGGGGTAATAGTGTACCCTACCACAGGAAATAATTATAGGTCAATTAGGGGGTACACAGAGTGACCCTAAAGTTTACTATATATGCCTATGCGAAATAGAGTGTTCTGAGATGCTTAAAATGAAGAAATAAGCGTTCTAAAATGCTTTAAAAATTCAAAGACATCTTTCAATGGTTAACTAACGCAAGGCGCAATATCAGACCTTAATATTGACCCATAATATTTAAATTGGACCAGGTATTATATTACAGGGTAATAGTGTACCCTACCACAGGAAATAATTATAGGTCAATTAGGGGGTACACTATGTATATTTTAAATAGTGCATTAAAACAAGGAAATACGATGACACTTTACTATGTTAACTAACGGCACGGTATCGACCTTAATATTGACCTATAATTTTAAATTGGACCACGTATTATATTACAGGGTTATAGTGTACCCTACCACAGGAAATAATTATAGGTCAATTAGGGGGTACACAGAGTGACCCTAAAGTTTACTATATATGCCTATGCGAAATAGAGTGTTCTGAGATGCTTAAAATGAAGAAATAAGCGTTCTAAAATGCTTTAAAAATTCAAAAACATCTTTCAATGGTTAACTAACGCAAGGCGCAATATCAGACCTTAATATTGACCCATAATATTTAAATTGGACCAGGTATTATATTACAGGGTAATAGTGTACCCTACCACAGGAAATAATTATAGGTCATTAGGGGGTACACTATGTATATTTTAAATAGTGCATTAAAACAAGGAAATACGAAGACACTTTTCTATGTTAACTAACGGCACGGTATCGGACCTTAATATTGACCTATAATTTTTAAACTGGACCACGTATTATATTACAGGGTTATAGTGTACCCTAAAACAGGAAATAATTATAGGTCAATTAGGGGGTACACAGAGTGACCCTAAAGTTTACTATGTATGCCTATGCGAAATAAAGTGTTCTGAGAAGCTTAAAATGAGGAAATAAGCGTTCTAAAATGCTTTAAAAATTCAAAGACATTTTTCTATGTTAACTAACGGCACGGTATCGGACCTTAATATTGACCTATAATTTTTAAATTGGACCACCTATTATATTACAGGGTAATAGTGTACCCTACCACAGGAAATAATTATAGGTCATTTAGGGGGTACACTATGTATATTTTAAATAGTGCATTAAAACAAGGAAATACGAAGACACTTTTCTATGTTAACTAACGGCACGGTATCGGACCTTAATATTGACCTATAATTTTTAAATTGTACCAAGTATTATATTACAGGGTAATAGTGTACCTTACCACAGGAAATAATTATAGGTCAATTAGGTGGTACACAGCGTGACCCTAAAATTTACTATGTATGCCTATGCGAAATAGAGTGTTCTGAGAAGCTTAAAATGAAGAAATAAGCGTTCTAAAATGCTTTAAATATTCAAAGACATCTTTCAATGGTTAACTAACGCAAGGCGCGATATCAGACCTTAATATGGAACCGTAATATTTCAATTGGACCAGGTATTATATTACAGGGTAATAGTGTACCCTACAACAGGAAATAATTATAGGTCAATTAGGGGGTACACTATGTATGTTTTAAATAGTGCATTAAAACAAGAAAATACGAAGACACTTTTCTATGTTAACTAACGGCACGGTATCGGACTTTAATATTGACCTATAATTTTTAAATTGGACCACGTATTATATTACAGGGTTATAGTGTACCCTACCACAGGAAATAATTATAGGTCAATTAGGGGGTACACAGAGTGACCCTAAAGTTTACTATGTATGCCTATGCGAAATAAAGTGTTCTGAGAAGCTAAAAATGAGGAAATAAGCGTTCTAAAATGCTTTAAAAATTCAAAGACATTTTTCTATGTTAACTAACGGCACGGTATCGGACCTTAATATTGACCTATAATTTTTAAATTGGACCACGTATTATATTACAGGGTAATAGTGTACCCTACCACAGGAAATAATTATAGGTCATTTAGGGGGTACACAGCGTGACCCTAAATTTTACTATGTATGCCTATGCGAAATAGAGTGTTCTGAGATGCTTAAAATGAAGAAATAAGCGTTCTAAAATGCTTTAAAAATTCAAAGACATCTTCCAATGGTTAACTAACGCAAGTCGCAATATCAGACCTTAATATTGACCCATAATATTTAAATTGGACCAGGTATTATATTACAGGGTAATAGTGTACCCTACCACAGGATATAATTATAGGTCAATTAGGGGGTACACTATGTATATTTTAAATAGTGCATTAAAACAAGGAAATACGAAGACATTTTTCAATGTTAACTAACGGCACGGTATCGGAACTTAATATTGACCTATAATTTTTAAATTGGACCACGTATTATATTACAGGGTAATAGTGTACCCTACCACAGGAAATACTTATAGGTCATTTAGGGGGTACACAGCGTGACCCTAAATTTTACTATGTATGCCTATGCGAAATAGAGTGTTCTGAGAAGCTTAAAATGAAGAAATAAGCGTTCTAAAATGCTTTAAAAATTCAAAGACATCTTTCAATGGTTAACTAACGCAAGGCGCAATATCGGACCTTAATATTGACCTATAATTTTTAAATTGGACCACGTATTATATTACAGGGTTATAGTGTACCCTACCACAGGAAATAATTATAGGTCAATTAGGGGGTACACAGAGTGACCCT
The DNA here is from genome assembly GCF_982258835.1 of Parasteatoda tepidariorum. Classification (NCBI taxonomy): domain Eukaryota; kingdom Metazoa; phylum Arthropoda; class Arachnida; order Araneae; family Theridiidae; genus Parasteatoda; species Parasteatoda tepidariorum. The sequence continues at coordinate 214,079 of NW_028257414.1, read as the reverse complement.
AAAGTTTACTATGTATGCCTATGCGAAATAAAGTGTTCTGAGAAGCTAAAAATGAGGAAATAAGCGTTCTAAAATGCTTTAAAAATTCAAAGACATTTTTCTATATTAACTAACGGCACGGTATCGGACCTTAATATTGACCTATAATTTTTAAATTGGACCACGTATTATATTACAGGGTAATAGTGTACCCTACCACAGGATATAATTATAGGTCAATTAGGGGGTACACTATGTATATTTTAAATAGTGCATTAAAACAAGGAAATACGAAGACACTTTTCTATGTTAACTAACGGCACGGTATCGGACCTTAATATTGACCTATAATTTTTAAATTGGACAACGTATTATATTACAGGGTAATAGTGTACCCTACCACAGGAAATAATTATAGGTCAATTAGGGGGTACACAGAGTGACCCTAAAGTTTACTATATATGCCTATGCGAAATAGAGTGTTCTGAGATGCTTAAAATGAAGAAATAAGCGTTCTAAAATGCTTTAAAAATTCAAAGACATCTTTCAATGGTTAACTAACGCAAGGCGCAATATCAGACCTTAATATTGACCCATAATATTTAAATTGGAAAAGGTATTATATTACAGGGTAATAGTGTACCCTACCACAGGAAATAATTATAGGTCAATTAGGGGGTACACTATGTATATTTTAAATAGTGCATTAAAACAAGGAAATACGAAGACATTTTTCAATGTTAACTAACGGCACGGTATCGGAACTTAATATTGACCTATAATTTTTAAATTGGACCACGTATTATATTACAGGGTAATAGTGTACCCTACCACAGGAAATAATTATAGGTCATTTAGGGGGTACACAGCGTGACCCTAAATTTTACTATGTATGCCTATGCGAAATAGAGTGTTCTGAGAAGCTTAAAATGAAGAAATAAGCGTTCTAAAATGCTTTAAAAATTCAAAGACATCTTTCAATGGTTAACTAACGCAAGGCGCAATATCAGACCTTAATATTGACCCATAAAATTTAAATTGGACCAGGTATTATATTACAGGGTAATAGTGTACCCTACCAAAGGAAATAATTATAGGTCAATTAGGGGGTACACAGCGTGACCCTAAAGTTTACTATGTATGCCTATACGAAATAAAGTGTTCTGAGAAGCTTAAAATGAGGAAATAAGCGTTCTAAAATGCTTTAAAAATTCAAAGACATTTTTCTATGTTAACTAACGGCACGGTATCGGACCTTAATATTGACCTATAATTTTTAAATTGGACCACGTATTATATTACAGGGTAATAGTGTACCCTACCACAGGAAATAATTATAGGTCATTTAGGGGGTACACAGCGTGACCCTAAATTTTACTATGTATGCCTATGCGAAATAGAGTGTTCTGAGATGCTTAAAAAGAAGAAATAAGCGTTCTAAAATGCTTTAAAAATTCAAAGACATCTTCCAATGGTTAACTAACGCAAGGCGCAATATCAGACCTTAATATTGACCCATAATATTTAAATTGGACCAGGTATTATATTACAGGGTAATAGTGTACCCTACCACAGGAAATAATTATAGGTCAATTAGGGGGTACACTATGTATATTTTAAATAGTGCATTAAAACAAGGAAATACGAAGACACTTTTCTATGTTAACTAACGGCACGGTATCGGACCTTAATATTGACCTATAATTTTTAAATTGGACCACGTATTATATTACAGGGTTATAGTGTACCCTACCACAGGAAATAATTATAGGTCAATTAGGGGGTACACAGAGTGACCCTAAAGTTTACTATATATGCCTATGCGAAATAGAGTGTTCTGAGATGCTTAAAATGAAGAAATAAGCGTTCTAAAATGCTTTAAAAATTCAAAGACATCTTTCAATGGTTAACTAACGCAAGTCGCAATATCAGACCTTAATATTGACCCATAATATTTAAATTGGACCAGGTATTATATTACAGGGTAATAGTGTACCCTACCACAGGAAATAATTATAGGTCAATTAGGGGGTACACTATGTATATTTTAAATAGTGCATTAAAACAAGGAAATACGAAGACATTTTTCAATGTTAACTAACGGCACGGTATCGGAACTTAATATTGACCTATAATTTTTAAATTGGACCACGTATTATATTACAGGGTAATAGTGTACCCTACCACAGGAAATACTTATAGGTCATTTAGGGGGTACACAGCGTGACCCTAAATTTTACTATGTATGCCTATGCGAAATAGAGTGTTCTGAGAAGCTTAAAATGAAGAAATAAGCGTTCTAAAATGCTTTAAAAATTCAAAGACATCTTTCAATGGTTAACTAACGCAAGGCGCAATATCGGACCTTAATATTGACCTATAATTTTTAAATTGGACCACGTATTATATTACAGGGTTATAGTGTACCCTACCACAGGAAATAAATATAGGTCAATTAGGGGGTACACAGAGTGACCCTAAAGTTTACTATGTATGCCTATGCGAAATAAAGTGTTCTGAGAAGCTTAAAATGAGGAAATAAGCGTTCTAAAATGCTTTAAAAATTCAAAGACATTTTTCTATGTTAACTAACGGCACGGTATCGGACCTTAATATTGACCTATAATTTTTAAATTGGACCACGTATTATATTACAGGGTAATAGTGTACCCTACCACAGGAAATAATTATAGGTCATTTAGGGGGTACACAGCGTGACCCTAAATTTTACTATGTATGCCTATGCGAAATAGAGTGTTCTGAGATGCTTAAAAAGAAGAAATAAGCGTTCTAAAATGCTTTAAAAATTCAAAGACATCTTCCAATGGTTAACTAACGCAAGGCGCAATATCAGACCTTAATATTGACCCATAATATTTAAATTGGACCAGGTATTATATTACAGGGTAATAGTGTACCCTACCACAGGAAATAATTATAGGTCAATTAGGGGGTACACTATGTATATTTTAAATAGTGCATTAAAACAAGGAAATACGAAGACACTTTTCTATGTTAACTAACGGCACGGTATCGAACCTTAATATTGACCTATAATTTTTAAATTGGACCACGTATTATATTACAGGGTTATAGTGTACCCTACCACAGGAAATAATTATAGGTCAATTAGGGGGTACACAGAGTGACCCTAAAGTTTACTATATATGCCTATGCGAAATAGAGTGTTCTGAGATGCTTAAAATGAAGAAATAAGCGTTCTAAAATGCTTTAAAAATTCAAAGACATCTTTCAATGGTTAACTAACGCAAGTCGCAATATCAGACCTTAATATTGACCCATAATATTTAAATTGGACCAGGTATTATATTACAGGGTAATAGTGTACCCTACCACAGGAAATAATTATAGGTCAATTAGGGGGTACACTATGTATATTTTAAATAGTGCATTAAAACAAGGAAATACGAAGACATTTTTCAATGTTAACTAACGGCACGGTATCGGAACTTAATATTGACCTATAATTTTTAAATTGGACCACGTATTATATTACAGGGTAATAGTGTACCCTACCACAGGAAATACTTATAGGTCATTTAGGGGGTACACAGCGTGACCCTAAATTTTACTATGTATGCCTATGCGAAATAGAGTGTTCTGAGAAGCTTAAAATGAAGAAATAAGCGTTCTAAAATGCTTTAAAAATTCAAAGACATCTTTCAATGGTTAACTAACGCAAGGCGCAATATCGGACCTTAATATTGACCTATAATTTTTAAATTGGACCACGTATTATATTACAGGGTTATAGTGTACCCTACCACAGGAAATAATTATAGGTCAATTAGGGGGTACACAGAGTGACCCTAAAGTTTACTATGTATGCCTATGCGAAATAAAGTGTTCTGAGAAGCTAAAAATGAGGAAATAAGCGTTCTAAAATGCTTTAAAAATTCAAAGACATTTTTCTATGTTAACTAACGGCACGGTATCGGACCTTAATATTGACCTATAATTTTTAAATTGGACCACGTATTATATTACAGGGTAATAGTGTACCCTACCACAGGATATAATTATAGGTCAATTAGGGGGTACACTATGTATATTTTAAATAGTGCATTAAAACAAGGAAATACGAAGACACATTTCTATGTTAACTAACGGCACGGTATCGGACCTTAATATTGACCTATAATTTTAAAATTGGACCACGTATTATATTACAGGGTAATAGTGTACCCTACCACAGGAAATAATTATAGGTCAATTAGGGGGTACACAGAGTGACCCTAAAGTTTAATATATATGCCTATGCGAAATAGAGTGTTCTGAGATGCTTAAAATGAAGAAATAAGCGTTCTAAAATGCTTTAAAAATTCAAAGACATCTTTCAATGGTTAACTAACGCAAGGCGCAATATCAGACCTTAATATTGACCCATAATATTTAAATTGGAAAAGGTATTATATTACAGGGTAATAGTGTACCCTACCACAGGAAATAATTATAGGTCAATTAGGGGGTACACTATGTATATTTTAAATAGTGCATTAAAACAAGGAAATACGAAGACATTTTTCAATGTTAACTAACGGCACGGTATCGGAACTTAATATTGACCTATAATTTTTAAATTGGACCACGTATTATATTACAGGGTAATCGTGTACCCTAATACAGGAAATAATTATAGGTCATTTAGGGGGTACACAGCGTGACCCTAAATTTTACTATGTATGCCTATGCGAAATAGAGTGTTCTGAGAAGCTTAAAATGAAGAAATAAGCGTTCTAAAATGCTTTAAAAATTCAAAGACATCTTTCAATGGTTAACTAACGCAAGGCGCAATATCAGACCTTAATATTGACCCATAAAATTTAAATTGGACCAGGTATTATATTACAGGGTAATAGTGTACCCTACCAAAGGAAATAATTATAGGTCAATTAGGGGGTACACAGCGTGACCCTAAAGTTTACTATGTATGCCTATGCGAAATAAAGTGTTCTGAGAAGCTTAAAATGAGGAAATAAGCGTTCTAAAATGCTTTAAAAATTCAAAGACATTTTTCTATGTTAACTAACGGCACGGTATCGGACCTTAATATTGACCTATAATTTTTAAATTGGACCACGTATTATATTACAGGGTAATAGTGTACCCTACCACAGGAAATAATTATAGGTCATTTAGGGGGTACACAGCGTGACCCTAAATTTTACTATGTATGCCTATGCGAAATAGAGTGTTCTGAGATGCTTAAAAAGAAGAAATAAGCGTTCTAAAATGCTTTAAAAATTCAAAGACATCTTCCAATGGTTAACTAACGCAAGGCGCAATATCAGACCTTAATATTGACCCATAATATTTAAATTGGACCAGGTATTATATTACAGGGTAATAGTGTACCCTACCACAGGAAATAATTATAGGTCAATTAGGGGGTACACTATGTATATTTTAAATAGTGCATTAAAACAAGGAAATACGAAGACACTTTTCTATGTTAACTAACGGCACGGTATCGGACCTTAATATTGACCTATAATTTTAAAATTGGACCACGTATTATATTACAGGGTAATAGTGTACCCTACCACAGGAAATAATTATAGGTCAATTAGGGGGTACACAGAGTGACCCTAAAGTTTACTATGTATGCCTATGCGAAATAGAGTGTTCTGAGATGCTTAAAAAGAAGAAATAAGCGTTCTAAAATGCTTTAAAAATTCAAAGACATTTTTCTATGTTAACTAACGGCACGGTATCGGACCTTAATATTGACCTATAATTTTTAAATTGGACCACGTATTATATTACAGGGTAATAGTGTACCCTACCACAGGATATAATTATAGGTCAATTAGGGGGTACACTATGTATATTTTAAATAGTGCATTAAAACAAGGAAATACGAAGACACTTTTCTATGTTAACTAACGGCACGGTATCGGACCTTAATATTGACCTATAATTTTAAAATTGGACCACGTATTATATTACAGGGTAATAGTGTACCCTACCACAGGAAATAATTATAGGTCAATTAGGGGGTACACAGAGTGACCCTAAAGTTTACTATATATGCCTATGCGAAATAGAGTGTTCTGAGATGCTTAAAATGAAGAAATAAGCGTTCTAAAAGGCTTTAAAAATTCAAAGACATCTTTCAATGGTTAACTAACGCAAGGCGCAATATCAGACCTTAATATTGACCCATAATATTTAAATTGGAAAAGGTATTATATTACAGGGTAATAGTGTACCCTACCACAGGAAATAATTATAGGTCAATTAGGGGGTACACTATGTATATTTTAAATAGTGCATTAAAACAAGGAAATACGAAGACATTTTTCAATGTTAACTAACGGCACGGTATCGGAACTTAATATTGACCTATAATTTTTAAATTGGACCACGTATTATATTACAGGGTAATAGTGTACCCTAATACAGGAAATAATTATAGGTCATTTAGGGGGTACACAGCGTGACCCTAAATTTTACTATGTATGCCTATGCGAAATAGAGTGTTCTGAGAAGCTTAAAATGAAGAAATAAGCGTTCTAAAATGCTTTAAAAATTCAAAGACATCTTTCAATGGTTAACTAACGCAAGGCGCAATATCAGACCTTAATATTGACCCATAAAATTTAAATTGGACCAGGTATTATATTACAGGGTAATAGTGTACCCTACCAAAGGAAATAATTATAGGTCAATTAGGGGGTACACAGCGTGACCCTAAAGTTTACTATGTATGCCTATGCGAAATAAAGTGTTCTGAGAAGCTTAAAATGAGGAAATAAGCGTTCTAAAATGCTTTAAAAATTCAAAGACATTTTTCTATGTTAACTAACGGCACGGTATCGGACCTTAATATTGACCTATAATTTTTAAATTGGACCACGTATTATATTACAGGGTAATAGTGTACCCTACCACAGGAAATAATTATAGGTCATTTAGGGGGTACACAGCGTGACCCTAAATTTTACTACGTATGCCTATGCGAAATAGAGTGTTCTGAGATGCTTAAAAAGAAGAAATAAGCGTTCTAAAATGCTTTAAAAATTCAAAGACATCTTCCAATGGTTAACTAACGCAAGGCGCAATATCAGACCTTAATATTGACCCATAATATTTAAATTGGACCAGGTATTATATTACAGGGTAATAGTGTACCCTACCACAGGAAATAATTATAGGTCAATTAGGGGGTACACTATGTATATTTTAAATAGTGCATTAAAACAAGGAAATACGAAGACACTTTTCTATGTTAACTAACGGCACGGTATCGGACCTTAATATTGACCTATAATTTTTAAATTGGACCACGTATTATATTACAGGGTTATAGTGTACCCTACCACAGGAAATAATTATAGGTCAATTAGGGGGTACACAGAGTGACCCTAAAGTTTACTATATATGCCTATGCGAAATAGAGTGTTCTGAGATGCTTAAAATGAAGAAATATGCGTTCTAAAATGCTTTAAAAATTCAAAAACATCTTTCAATGGTTAACTAACGCAAGGCGCAATATCAGACCTTAATATTGACCCATAATATTTAAATTGGACCAGGTATTATATTACAGGGTAATAGTGTACCCTACCACAGGAAATAATTATAGGTCAATTAGGGGGTACACTATGTATATTTTAAATAGTGCATTAAAACAAGGAAATACGAAGACACTTTTCTATGTTAACTAACGGCACGGTATCGGACCTTAATATTGACCTATAATTTTTAAACTGGACCACGTATTATATTACAGGGTTATAGTGTACCCTAAAACAGGAAATAATTATAGGTCAATTAGGGGGTACACAGAGTGACCCTAAAGTTTACTATGTATGCCTATGCGAAATAAAGTGTTCTGAGAAGCTTAAAATGAGGAAATAAGCGTTCTAAAAAGCTTTAAAAATTCAAAGACATTTTTCTATGTTAACTAACGGCACGGTATCGGACCTTAATATTGACCTATAATTTTTAAATTGGACCACCTATTATATTACAGGGCAATAGTGTACCCTACCACAGGAAATAATTATAGGTCATTTAGGGGGTACACTATGTATATTTTAAATAGTGCATTAAAACAAGGAAATACGAAGACACTTTTCTATGTTAACTAACGGCACGGTATCGGACCTTAATATTGACCTATAATTTTTAAATTGTACCAAGTATTATATTACAGGGTAATAGTGTACCTTACCACAGGAAATAATTATAGGTCAATTAGGTGGTACACAGCGTGACCCTAAAATTTACTATGTATGCCTATGCGAAATAGAGTGTTCTGAGAAGCTTAAAATGAAGAAATAAGCGTTCTAAAATGCTTTAAAAATTCAAAGACATCTTTCAATGGTTAACTAACGCAAGGCGCGATATCAGACCTTAATATGGAACCATAATATTTCAATTGGACCAGGTATTATATTACAGGGTAATAGTGTACCCTACAACAGGAAATAAATATAGGTCAATTAGGGGGTACACTATGTATGTTTTAAATAGTGCATTAAAACAAGAAAATACGAAGACACTTTTCTATGTTAACTAACGGCACGGTATCGGACTTTAATATTGACCTATAATTTTTAAATTGGACCACGTATTATATTACAGGGTTATAGTGTACCCTACCACAGGAAATAATTATAGGTCAATTAGGGGGTACACAGAGTGACCCTAAAGTTTACTATGTATGCCTATGCGAAATAAAGTGTTCTGAGAAGCTAAAAATGAGGAAATAAGCGTTCTAAAATGCTTTAAAAATTCAAAGACATTTTTCTATGTTAACTAACGGCACGGTATCGGACCTTAATATTGACCTATAATTTTTAAATTGGACCACGTATTATATTACAGGGTAATAGTGTACCCTACCACAGGAAATAATTATAGGTCATTTAGGGGGTACACAGCGTGACCCTAAATTTTACTATGTATGCCTATGCGAAATAGAGTGTTCTGAGATGCTTAAAATGAAGAAATAAGCGTTCTAAAATGCTTTAAAAATTCAAAGACATCTTCCAATGGTTAACTAACGCAAGTCGCAATATCAGACCTTAATATTGACCCATAATATTTAAATTGGACCAGGTATTATATTACAGGGTAATAGTGTACCCTACCACAGGATATAATTATAGGTCAATTAGGGGGTACACTATGTATATTTTAAATAGTGCATTAAAACAAGGAAATACGAAGACACTTTTCTATGTTAACTAACGGCACGGTATAGGACCTTAATATTGACCTATAATTTTTAAATTGGACCACGTATTATATTACAGGGTAATAGTGTACCCTACCACAGGAAATACTTATAGGTCATTTAGGGGGTACACAGCGTGACCCTAAATTTTACTATGTATGCCTATGCGAAATAGAGTGTTCTGAGAAGCTTAAAATGAAGAAATAAGCGTTCTAAAATGCTTTAAAAATTCAAAGACATCTTTCAATGGTTAACTAACGCAAGGCGCAATATCGGACCTTAATATTGACCTATAATTTTTAAATTGGACCACGTATTATATTACAGGGTTATAGTGTACCCTACCACAGGAAATAATTATAGGTCAATTAGGGGGTACACAGAGTGACCCTAAAGTTTACTATGTATGCCTATGCGAAATAAAGTGTTCTGAGAAGCTAAAAATGAGGAAATAAGCGTTCTAAAATGCTTTAAAAATTCAAAGACATTTTTCTATGTTAACTAACGGCACGGTATCGGACCTTAATATTGACCTAAAATTTTTAAATTGGACCACGTATTATATTACAGGGTAATAGTGTACCCTACCACAGGATATAATTATAGGTCAATTAGGGGGTACACTATGTATATTTTAAATAGTGCATTAAAACAAGAAAATACGAAGACACTTTTCTATGTTAACTAACGGCACGGTATCGGACTTTAATATTGACCTATAATTTTTAAATTGGACCACGTATTATATTACAGGGTTATAGTGTACCCTACCACAGGAAATAATTATAGGTCAATTAGGGGGTACACAGAGTGACCCTAAAGTTTACTATGTATGCCTATGCGAAATAAAGTGTTCTGAGAAGCTAAAAATGAGGAAATAAGCGTTCTAAAATGCTTTAAAAATTCAAAGACATTTTTCTATGTTAACTAACGGCACGGTATCGGACCTTAATATTGACCTATAATTTTTAAATTGGACCACGTATTATATTACAGGGTAATAGTGTACCCTACCACAGGAAATAATTATAGGTCATTTAGGGGGTACACAGCGTGACCCTAAATTTTACTATGTATGCCTATGCGAAATAGAGTGTTCTGAGATGCTTAAAATGAAGAAATAAGCGTTCTAAAATGCTTTAAAAATTCAAAGACATCTTCCAATGGTTAACTAACGCAAGTCGCAATATCAGACCTTAATATTGACCCATAATATTTAAATTGGACCAGGTATTATATTACAGGGTAATAGTGTACCCTACCACAGGATATAATTATAGGTCAATTAGGGGGTACACTATGTATATTTTAAATAGTGCATTAAAACAAGGAAATACGAAGACACTTTTCTATGTTAACTAACGGCACGGTATAGGACCTTAATATTGACCTATAATTTTTAAATTGGACCACGTATTATATTACAGGGTAATAGTGTACCCTACCACAGGAAATACTTATAGGTCATTTAGGGGGTACACAGCGTGACCCTAAATTTTACTATGTATGCCTATGCGAAATAGAGTGTTCTGAGAAGCTTAAAATGAAGAAATAAGCGTTCTAAAATGCTTTAAAAATTCAAAGACATCTTTCAATGGCTAACTAACGCAAGGCGCAATATCGGACCTTAATATTGACCTATAATTTTTAAATTGGACCACGTATTATATTACAGGGTTATAGTGTACCCTACCACAGGAAATAATTATAGGTCAATTAGGGGGTACACAGAGTGACCCTAAAGTTTACTATGTATGCCTATGCGAAATAAAGTGTTCTGAGAAGCTAAAAATGAGGAAATAAGCGTTCTAAAATGCTTTAAAAATTCAAAGACATTTTTCTATGTTAACTAACGGCACGGTATCGGACCTTAATATTGACCTAAAATTTTTAAATTGGACCACGTATTATATTACAGGGTAATAGTGTACCCTACCACAGGATATAATTATAGGTCAATTAGGGGGTACACTATGTATATTTTAAATAGTGCATTAAAACAAGGAAATACGAAGACACTTTTCTATGTTAACTAACGGCACGGTATCGGACCTTAATATTGACCTATAATTTTTAAATTGGACCACGTATTATATTACAGGGTAATAGTGTACCCTACCACAGGAAATAATTATAGGTCAATTAGGGGGTACACAGAGTGACCCTAAAGTTTACTATATATGCCTATGCGAAATAGAGTGTTCTGAGATGCTTAAAATGAAGAAATAAGCGTTCTAAAATGCTTTAAAAATTCAAAGACATCTTTCAATGGTTAACTAACGCAAGGCGCAATATCAGACCTTAATATTGACCCATAATATTTAAATTGGAAAAGGTATTATATTACAGGGTAATAGTGTACCCTACCACAGGAAATAATTATAGGTCAATTAGGGGGTACACTATGTATATTTTAAATAGTGCATTAAAACAAGGAAATACGAAGACATTTTTCAATGTTAACTAACGGCACGGTATCGGAACTTAATATTGACCTATAATTTTTAAATTGGACCACGTATTATATTACAGGGTAATAGTGTACCCTACCACAGGAAATAATTATAGGTCATTTAGGGGTACACAGCGTGACCCTAAATTTTACTATGTATGCCTATGCGAAATAGAGTGTTCTGAGAAGCTTAAAATGAAGAAATAAGCGTTCTAAAATGCTTTAAAAATTCAAAGACATCTTTCAATGGTTAACTAACGCAAGGCGCAATATCAGACCTTAATATTGACCCATAAAATTTAAATTGGACCAGGTATTATATTACAGGGTAATAGTGTACCCTACCAAAGGAAATAATTATAGGTCAATTAGGGGGTACACAGCGTGACCCTAAAGTTTACTATGTATGCCTATGCGAAATAAAGTGTTCTGAGAAGCTTAAAATGAGGAAATAAGCGTTCTAAAATGCTTTAAAAATTCAAAGACATTTTTCTATGTTAACTAACGGCACGGTATCGGACCTTAATATTGACCTATAATTTTTAAATTGGACCACGTATTATATTACAGGGTAATAGTGTACCCTACCACAGGAAATAATTATAGGCCATTTAGGGGGTACACAGCGTGACCCTAAATTTTACTATGTATGCCTATGCGAAATAGAGTGTTCTGAGATGCTTAAAAAGAAGAAATAAGCGTTCTAAAATGCTTTAAAAATTCAAAGACATCTTCCAATGGTTAACTAACGCAAGGCGCAATATCAGACCTTAATATTGACCCATAATATTTAAATTGGACCAGGTATTATATTACAGGGTAATAGTGTACCCTACCACAGGAAATAATTATAGGTCAATTAGGGGGTACACTATGTATATTTTAAATAGTGCATTAAAACAAGGAAATACGAAGACACTTTTCTATGTTAACTAACGGCACGGTATCGGACCTTAATATTGACCTATAATTTTTAAATTGGACCACGTATTATATTACAGGGTTATAGTGTACCCTACCACAGGAAATAATTATAGGTCAATTAGGGGGTACACAGAGTGACCCTAAAGTTTACTATATATGCCTATGCGAAATAGAGTGTTCTGAGATGCTTAAAATGAAGAAATAAGCGTTCTAAAATGCTTTAAAAATTCAAAAACATCTTTCAATGGTTAACTAACGCAAGGCGCAATATCAGACCTTAATATTGACCCATAATATTTAAATTGGACCAGGTATTATATTACAGGGTAACAGTGTACCCTACCACAGGAAATAATTATAGGTCAATTAGGGGGTACACTATGTATATTTTAAATAGTGCATTAAAACAAGGAAATACGAAGACACTTTTCTATGTTAACTAACGGCACGGTATCGGACCTTAATATTGACCTATAATTTTTAAACTGGACCACGTATTATATTACAGGGTTATAGTGTACCCTAAAACAGGAAATAATTATAGGTCAATTAGGGGGTACACAGAGTGACCCTAAAGTTTACTATGTATGCCTATGCGAAATAAAGTGTTCTGAGAAGCTTAAAATGAGGAAATAAGCGTTCTAAAATGCTTTAAAAATTCAAAGACATTTTTCTATGTTAACTAACGGCACGGTATCGGACCTTAATATTGACCTATAATTTTTAAATTGGACCACGTATTATATTACAGGGTAATAGTGTACCCTACCACAGGAAATAATTATAGGTCATTTAGGGGGTACACTATGTATATTTTAAATAGTGCATTAAAACAAGGAAATACGAAGACATTTTTCAATGTTAACTAACGGCACGGTATCGGAACTTAATATTGACCTATAATTTTTAAATTGGACCACGTATTATATTACAGGGTAAAAGTGTACCCTACCACAGTAAATAATTATAGGTCATTTAGGGGGTACACAGCGTGACCCTAAATTTTACTATGTATGCCTATGCGAAATAGAGTGTTCTGAGAAGCTTAAAATGAAGAAATAAGCGTTCTAAAATGCTTTAAAAATTCAAAGACATCTTTCAATGGTTAACTAACGCAAGGCGCAATATCGGACCTTAATATTGACCTATAATTTTTAAATTGGACCACGTATTATATTACAGGGTTATAGTGTACCCTACCACAGGAAATAATTATAGGTCAATTAGGGGGTACACAGAGTGACCCTAAAGTTTACTATGTATGCCTATGCGAAATAAAGTGTTCTGAGAAGCTAAAAATGAGGAAATAAGCGTTCTAAAATGCTTTAAAAATTAAAAGACATTTTTCTATGTTAACTAACGGCACGGTATCGGACCTTAATATTGACCTATAATTTTTAAATTGGACCACGTATTATATTACAGAGTAATAGTGTACCCTACCACAGGAAATACTTATAGGTCATTTAGGGGGTACACAGCGTGACCCTAAATTTTACTATGTATGCCTATGCGAAATAGAGTGTTCTGAGATGCTTAAAATGAAGAAATAAGCGTTCTAAAATGCTTTAAAAATTCAAAGACATCTTCCAATGGTTAACTAACGCAAGTCGCAATATCAGACCTTAATATTGACCCATAATATTTAAATTGGACCAGGTATTATATTACAGGGTAATAGTGTACCCTACCACAGTATATATTTATAGGTCAATTAGGGGGTACACTATGTATATTTTAAATAGTGCATTAAAACAAGGAAATACGAAGACACTTTTCTATGTTAACTAACGGCACGGTATCGGACCTTAATATTGACCTATAATTTTTAAATTGGACCACGTATTATATTACAGGGTAATAGTGTACCCTACCACAGGAAATAATTATAGGTCAATTAGGGGGTACACAGAGTGACCCTAAAGTTTTCTATATATGCCTATGCGAAATAGAGTGTTCTGAGATGCTTAAAATGAAGAAATAACCGTTCTAAAATGCTTTAAAAATTCAAAGACATCTTTCAATGGTTAACTAACGCAAGGCGCAATATCAGACCTTAATATTGACCCATAATATTTAAATTGGAGCAGGTATTATATTACAGGGTAATAGTGTACCCTACCACAGGAAATAATTATAGGTCAATTAGGGGGTACACTATGTATATTTTAAATAGTGCATTAAAACAAGGAAATACGAAGACATTTTTCAATGTTAACTAACGGCACGGTATCGGAACTTAATATTGACCTATAATTTTTAAATTGGACCACGTATTATATTACAGGGTAATAGTGTACCCTACCACAGGAAATAATTATAGGTTATTTAGGGGGTACACAGCGTGACCCTAAATTTTACTTTGTATGCCTATGCGAAATAGAGTGTTCTGAGAAGCTTAAAATGAAGAAATAAGCGTTCTAAAATTCTTTAAAAATTCAAAGACATCTTTCAATGGTTAACTAACGCAAGGCGCAATATCAGACCTTAATATTGACCCATAATATTTAAATTGGACCAGGTATTATATTACAGGGTAATAGTGTACCCTACCACAGGAAATAATTATAGGTCAATTAGGGGGTACACTATGTATATTTTAAATAGTGCATTAAAACAAGGAAATACGAAGACACTTTTCTATGTTAACTAACGGCACGGTATCGGACCTTAATATTGACCTATAATTTTTAAATTGGACCACGTATTATATTACAGGGTTATAGTGTACCCTACCACAGGAAATAATTATAGGTCAATTAGGGGGTACACAGAGTGACCCTAAAGTTTACTATGTATGCCTATGCGAAATAAAGTGTTCTGAGAAGCTAAAAATGAGGAAATAAGCGTTCTAAAATGCTTTAAAAATTCAAAGACATTTTTCTATGTTAACTAACGGCACGGTATCGGACCTTAATATTGACCTATAATTTTTAAATTGGACCACGTATTATATTACAGGGTAATAGTGTACCCTACCACAGGAAAAAATTATAGGTCATTTAGGGGGTACACAGCGTGACCCTAAATTTTACTATGTATGCCTATGCGAAATAGAGTGTTCTGAGATGCTTAAAATGAAGAAATAAGCGTTCTAAAATGCTTTAAAAATTCAAAGACATCTTCCAATGGTTAACTAACGCAAGTCGCAATATCAGACCTTAATATTGACCCATAATATTTAAATTGGACCAGGTATTATATTACAGGGTAATAGTGTACCCTACCACAGGATATAATTATAGGTCAATTAGGGGGTACACTATGTATATTTTAAATAGTGCATTAAAACAAGGAAATACGAAGACACTTTTCTATGTTAACTAACGGCACGGTATCGGACCTTAATATTGACCTATAATTTTTAAATTGGACCACGTATTATATTACAGGGTTATAGTGTACCCTACCACAGGAAATAATTATAGGTCAATTAGGGGGTACACAGAGTGACCCTAAAGTTTACTATATATGCCTATGCGAAATAGAGTGTTCTGAGATGCTTAAAATGAAGAAATAAGCGTTCTAAAATGCTTTAAAAATTCAAAAACATCTTTCAATGGTTAACTAACGCAAGGCGCAATATCAGACCTTAATATTGACCCATAATATTTAAATTGGACCAGGTATTATATTACAGGGTAATAGTGTACCCTACCACAGGAAATAATTATAGGTCAATTAGGGGGTACACTATGTATATTTTAAATAGTGCATTAAAACAAGGAAATACGAAGACACTTTTCTATGTTAACTAACGGCACGGTATCGGACCTTAATATTGACCTATAATTTTTAAACTGGACCACGTATTATATTACAGGGTTATAGTGTACCCTAAAACAGGAAATAATTATAGGTCAATTAGGGGGTACACAGAGTGACCCTAAAGTTTACTATGTATGCCTATGCGAAATAAAGTGTTCTGAGAAGCTTAAAATGAGGAAATAAGCGTTCTAAAATGCTTTAAAAATTCAAAGACATTTTTCTATGTTAACTAACGGCACGGTATCGGACCTTAATATTGACCTATAATTTTTAAATTGGACCACCTATTATATTACAGGGTAATAGTGTACCCTACCACAGGAAATAATTATAGGTCATTTAGGGGGTACACTATGTATATTTTAAATAGTGCATTAAAACAAGGAAATACGAAGACACTTTTCTATGTTAACTAACGGCACGGTATCGGACCTTAATATTGACCTATAATTTTTAAATTGTACCATGTATTATATTACAGGGTAATAGTGTACCTTACCACAGGAAATAATTATAGGTCAATTAGGTGGTACACAGCGTGACCCTAAAATTTACTATGTATGCCTATGCGAAATAGAGTGTTCTGAGAAGCTTAAAATGAAGAAATAAGCGTTCTAAAATGCTTTAAAAATTCAAAGACATCTTTCAATGGTTAACTAACGCAAGGCGCGATATCAGACCTCAATATGGAACCATAATATTTCAATTGGACCAGGTATTATATTACAGGGTAATAGTGTACCCTACAACAGGAAATAATTATAGGTCAATTAGGGGGTACACTATGTATGTTTTAAATAGTGCATTAAAACAAGAAAATACGAAGACACTTTTCTATGTTAACTAACGGCACGGTATCGGACTTTAATATTGACCTATAATTTTTAAATTGGACCACGTATTATATTACAGGGTTATAGTGTACCCTACCACAGGAAATAATTATAGGTCAATTAGGGGGTACACAGAGTGACCCTAAAGTTTACTATGTATGCCTATGCGAAATAAAGTGTTCTGAGAAGCTAAAAATGAGGAAATAAGCGTTCTAAAATGCTTTAAAAATTCAAAGACATTTTTCTATGTTAACTAACGGCACGGTATCGGACCTTAATATTGACCTATAATTTTTAAATTGGACCACGCATTATATTACAGGGTAATAGTGTACCCTACCACAGGAAATAATTATAGGTCATTTAGGGGGTACACAGCGTGACCCTAAATTTTACTATGTATGCCTATGCGAAATAGAGTGTTCTGAGATGCTTAAAATGAAGAAATAAGCCTTCTAAAATGCTTTAAAAATTCAAAGACATCTTCCAATGGTTAACTAACGCAAGTCGCAATATCAGACCTTAATATTGACCCATAATATTTAAATTGGACCAGGTATTATATTACAGGGTAATAGTGTACTCTACCACAGGATATAATTATAGGTCAATTAGGGGGTACACTATGTATATTTTAAATAGTGCATTAAAACAAGGAAATACGAAGACACTTTTCTATGTTAACTAACGGCACGGTATCGGACCTTAATATTGACCTATAATTTTTAAATTGGACCACGTATTATATTACAGGGTAATAGTGTACCCTACCACAGGAAATAATTATAGGTCAATTAGGGGGTACACAGAGTGACCCTAAAGTTTACTATATATGCCTATGCGAAATAGAGTGTTCTGAGATGCTTAAAATGAAGAAATAAGCGTTATAAAATGCTTTAAAAATTCAAAGACATCTTTCAATGGTTAACTAACGCAAGGCGCAATATCAGACCTTAATATTGACCCATAATATTTAAATTGGACCAGGTATTATATTACAGGGTAATAGTGTACCCTACCACAGGAAATAATTATAGGTCAATTAGGGGGTACACTATGTATATTTTAAATAGTGCATTAAAACAAGGAAATACGAAGACACTTTTCTATGTTAACTAACGGCACGGTATCGGACCTTAATATTGACCTATAATTTTTAAATTGGACCACGTATTATATTACAGGGTTATAGTGTACCCTACCACAGGAAATAATTATAGGTCAATTAGGGGGTACACAGAGTGACCCTAAAGTTTACTATATATGCCTATGCGAAATAGAGTGTTCTGAGATGCTTAAAATGAAGAAATAAGCGTTCTAAAATGCTTTAAAAATTCAAAAACATCTTTCAATGGTTAACTAACGCAAGGCGCAATATCAGACCTTAATATTGACCCATAATATTTAAATTGGACCAGGTATTATATTACAGGGTAATAGTGTACCCTACCACAGGAAATAATTATAGGTCAATTAGGGGGTACACTATGTATATTTTAAATAGTGCATTAAAACAAGGAAATACGAAGACACTTTTCTATGTTAACTAACGGCACGGTATCGGACCTTAATATTGACCTATAATTTTTAAACTGGACCACGTATTATATTACAGGGTTATAGTGTACCCTAAAACAGGAAATAATTATAGGTCAATTAGGGGGTACACAGAGTGACCCTAAAGTTTACTATGTATGCCTATGCGAAATAAAGTGTTCTGAGAAGCTTAAAATGAGGAAATAAGCGTTCTAAAATGCTTTAAAAATTCAAAGACATTTTTCTATGTTAACTAACGGCACGGTATCGGACCTTAATATTGACCTATAATTTTTAAATTGGACCACGTATTATATTACAGGGTTATAGTGTACCCTACCACAGGAAATAATTATAGGTCAATTAGGGGGTACACAGAGTGACCCTAAAGTTTACTATATATGCCTATGCGAAATAGAGTGTTCTGAGATGCTTAAAATGAAGAAATAAGCGTTCTAAAATGCTTTAAAAATTCAAAAACATCTTTCAATGGTTAACTAACGCAAGGCGCAATATCAGACCTTCTTTCAATGGTTAACTAACGCAAGGCGCAATATCAGACCTTAATATTGACCCATAATATTTAAATTGGACCAGGTATTATATTACAGGGTAATAGTGTACCCTACCACAGGAAATAATTATAGGTCAATTAGGGGGGTACACTATGTATATTTTAAATAGTGCATTAAAACAAGGAAATACGAAGACACTTTTCTATGTTAACTAACGGCACGGTATCGGACCTTAATATTGACCTATAATTTTTAAACTGGACCACGTATTATATTACAGGGTTATAGTGTACCCTAAAACAGGAAATAATTATAGGTCAATTAGGGGGTACACAGAGTGACCCTAAAGTTTACTATGTATGCCTATGCGAAATAAAGTGTTCTGAGAAGCTTAAAATGAGGAAATAAGCGTTCTAAAATGCTTTAAAAATTCAAAGACATTTTTCTATGTTAACTAACGGCATCGGTATCGGACCTTAATATTGACCTATAATTTTTAAATTGGACCACCTATTATATTACAGGGTAATAGTTGTACCCTACCACAGGAAATAATTATAGGTCATTTAGGGTGGTACACTATGTATATTTTAAATAGTGCATTAAAACAAGGAAATACGAAGACACTTTTCTATGTTAACTAACGGCACGGTATCGGACCTTAATATTGACCTATAATTTTTAAATTGTACCATGTATTATATTACAGGGTAATAGTGTACCTTACCACAGGAAATAATTATAGGTCAATTAGGTGGTACACAGCGTGACCCTAAAATTTACTATGTATGCCTATGCGAAATAGAGTGTTCTGAGAAGCTTAAAATGAAGAAATAAGCGTTCTAAAATGCTTTAAAAATTCAAAGACATCTTTCAATGGTTAACTAACGCAAGGCGCGATATCAGACCTCAATATGGAACCATAATATTTCAATTGGACCAGGTATTATATTACAGGGTAATAGTGTACCCCTACAACAGGAAATAATTATAGGTCAATTAGGGGTGGTACACTATGTATGTTTTAAATAGTGCATTAAAACAAGAAAATACGAAGGACACTTTTCTATGTTAACTAACGGCACGGTATCGGACTTTAATATTGACCTATAATTTTTAAATTGGACCACGTATTATATTACAGGGTTATAGTGTACCCCTACCACAGGAAATAATTCATAGGTCAATTAGGGGGTACACAGAGTGACCCTAAAGTTTACTATGTATGCCTATGCGAAATAAAGTGTTCCTGAGAAGCTAAAAATGAGGAAATAAGCGTTCTAAAATGCTTTAAAAATTCAAAGACATTTTTCTATGTTAACTAACGGCACGGTATCAGGACCTTAATATTGACCTATAATTTTTAAATTGGACCACGCATTATATTACAGGGTAATAGTGTACCCTACCACAGGAAATAATTATAGGTCATTTAGGGGGTACACAGCGTGACCCTAAATTTTACTATGTATGCCTATGCGAAATAGAGTGTTCTGAGATGCTTAAAATGAAGAAATAAGTCTTCTAAAATGCTTTAAAAATTCAAAGACATCTTCCAATGGTTAACTAACGCAAGTCGCAATATCAGACCTTAATATTGACCCATAATATTTAAATTGGACCAGGTATTATATTACAGGGTAATAGTGTACCCTACCACAGGATATAATTATAGGTCAATTAGGGGGTACACTATGTATATTTTTAAATAGTGCATTAAAACAAGGAAATACGAAGACACTTTTCTATGTTAACTAACGGCACGGTATCGGACCTTAATATTGACCTATAATTTTTAAATTGGACCACGTATTATATTACAGGGTAATAGTGTACCCTACCACAGGAAATAATTATAGGTCAATTAGGGGGGTACACAGAGTGACCCTAAAGTTTACTATATATGCCTATGCGAAATAGAGTGTTCTGAGATGCTTAAAATGAAGAAATAAGCGTTATAAAATGCTTTAAAAATTCAAAGACATCTTTCAATGGTTAACTAACGCAAGGCGCAATATCAGACCTTAATATTGACCCATAATATTTAAATTGGACCAGGTATTATATTACAGGGTAATAGTGTACCCTACCACAGGAAATAATTATAGGTCAATTAGGGGGTACACTATGTATATTTTAAATAGTGCATTAAAACAAGGAAATACGAAGACACTTTTCTATGTTAACTAACGGCACGGTATCGGACCTTAATATTGACCTATAATTTTTAAATTGGACCACGTATTATATTACAGGGTTATAGTGTACCCTACCACAGGAAATAATTATAGGTCAATTAGGGGGTACACAGAGTGACCCTAAAGTTTACTATATATGCCTATGCGAAATAGAGTGTTCTGAGATGCTTAAAATGAAGAAATAAGCGTTCTAAAATGCTTTAAAAATTCAAAAACATCTTTCAATGGTTAACTAACGCAAGGCGCAATATCAGACCTTAATATTGACCCATAATATTTAAATTGGACCAGGTATTATATTACAGGGTAATAGTGTACCCTACCACAGTAAATAATTATAGGTCAATTAGGGGGTACACTATGTATATTTTAAATAGTGCATTAAAACAAGGAAATACGAAGACACTTTTCTATGTTAACTAACGGCACGGTATCGGACCTTAATATTGACCTATAATTTTTAAACTGGACCACGTATTATATTACAGGGTTATAGTGTACCCTAAAACAGGAAATAATTATAGGTCAATTAGGGGGTACACAGAGTGACCCTAAAGTTTACTATGTATGCCTATGCGAAATAAAGTGTTCTGAGAAGCTTAAAATGAGGAAATAAGCGTTCTAAAATGCTTTAAAAATTCAAAGACATTTTTCTATGTTAACTAACGGCACGGTATCGGACCTTAATATTGACCTATAATTTTTAAATTGGACCACCTATTATATTACAGGGTAATAGTGTACCCTACCACAGGAAATAATTATAGGTCATTTAGGGGGTACACTATGTATATTTTAAATAGTGCATTAAAACAAGGAAATACGAAGACACTTTTCTATGTTAACTAACGGCACGGTATCGGACCTTAATATTGACCTATAATTTTTAAATTGTACCAAGTATTATATTACAGGGTAATAGTGTACCTTACCACAGGAAATAATTATAGGTCAATTAGGTGGTACACAGCGTGACCCTAAAATTTACTATGTATGCCTATGCGAAATAGAGTGTTCTGAGAAGCTTAAAATGAAGAAATAAGCGTTCTAAAATGCTTTAAATATTCAAAGACATCTTTCAATGGTTAACTAACGCAAGGCGCGATATCAGACCTTAATATGGAACCATAATATTTCAATTGGACCAGGTATTATATTACAGGGTAATAGTGTACCCTACAACAGGAAATAATTATAGGTCAATTAGGGGGTACACTATGTATGTTTTAAATAGTGCATTAAAACAAGAAAATACGAAGACACTTTTCTATGTTAACTAACGGCACGGTATCGGACTTTAATATTGACCTATAATTTTTAAATTGGACCACGTATTATATTACAGGGTTATAGTGTACCCTACCACAGGAAATAATTATAGGTCAATTAGGGGGTACACAGAGTGACCCTAAAGTTTACTATGTATGCCTATGCGAAATAAAGTGTTCTGAGAAGCTAAAAATGAGGAAATAAGCGTTCTAAAATGCTTTAAAAATTCAAAGACATCTTCCAATGGTTAACTAACGCAAGTCGCAATATCAGACCTTAATATTGACCCATAATATTTAAATTGGACCAGGTATTATATTACAGGGTAATAGTGTACCCTACCACAGGAAATAATTATAGGTCAATTAGGGGGTACACTATGTATATTTTAAATAGTGCATTAAAACAAGGAAATACGAAGACACTTTTCTATGTTAACTAACGGCACGGTATCGGACCTTAATATTGACCTATAATTTTTAAACTGGACCACGTATTATATTACAGGGTTATAGTGTACCCTAAAACAGGAAATAATTATAGGTCAATTAGGGGGTACACAGAGTGACCCTAAAGTTTACTATGTATGCCTATGCGAAATAAAGTGTTCTGAGAAGCTTAAAATGAGGAAATAAGCGTTCTAAAATGCTTTAAAAATTCAAAGACATTTTTCTATGTTAACTAACGGCACGGTATCGGACCTTAATATTGACCTATAATTTTTAAATTGGACCACCTATTATATTACAGGGTAATAGTGTACCCTACCACAGGAAATAATTATAGGTCATTTAGGGGGTACACTATGTATATTTTAAATAGTGCATTAAAACAAGGAAATACGAAGACACTTTTCTATGTTAACTAACGGCACGGTATCGGACCTTAATATTGACCTATAATTTTTAAATTGTACCAAGTATTATATTACAGGGTAATAGTGTACCTTACCACAGGAAATAATTATAGGTCATTTAGGGGGTACACTATGTATATTTTAAATAGTGCATTAAAACAAGGAAATACGAAGACACTTTTCTATGTTAACTAACGGCACGGTATCGGACCTTAATATTGACCTATAATTTTTAAATTGTACCAAGTATTATATTACAGGGTAATAGTGTACCTTACCACAGGAAATAATTATAGGTCAATTAGGTGGTACACAGCGTGACCCTAAAATTTACTATGTATGCCTATGCGAAATAGAGTGTTCTGAGAAGCTTAAAATGAAGAAATAAGCGTTCTAAAATGCTTTAAATATTCAAAGACATCTTTCAATGGTTAACTAACGCAAGGCGCGATATCAGACCTTAATATGGAACCATAATATTTCAATTGGACCAGGTATTATATTACAGGGTAATAGTGTACCCTACAACAGGAAATAATTATAGGTCAATTAGGGGGTACACTATGTATGTTTTAAATAGTGCATTAAAACAAGAAAATACGAAGACACTTTTCTATGTTAACTAACGGCACGGTATCGGACTTTAATATTGACCTATAATTTTTAAATTGGACCACGTATTATATTACAGGGTTATAGTGTACCCTACCACAGGAAATAATTATAGGTCAATTAGGGGGTACACAGAGTGACCCTAAAGTTTACTATGTATGCCTATGCGAAATAAAGTGTTCTGAGAAGCTAAAAATGAGGAAATAAGCGTTCTAAAATGCTTTAAAAATTCAAAGACATCTTCCAATGGTTAACTAACGCAAGTCGCAATATCAGACCTTAATATTGACCCATAATATTTAAATTGGACCAGGTATTATATTACAGGGTAATAGTGTACCCTACCACAGGAAATAATTATAGGTCAATTAGGGGGTACACTATGTATATTTTAAATAGTGCATTAAAACAAGGAAATACGAAGACACTTTTCTATGTTAACTAACGGCACGGTATCGGACCTTAATATTGACCTATAATTTTTAAACTGGACCACGTATTATATTACAGGGTTATAGTGTACCCTAAAACAGGAAATAATTATAGGTCAATTAGGGGGTACACAGAGTGACCCTAAAGTTTACTATGTATGCCTATGCGAAATAAAGTGTTCTGAGAAGCTTAAAATGAGGAAATAAGCGTTCTAAAATGCTTTAAAAATTCAAAGACATTTTTCTATGTTAACTAACGGCACGGTATCGGACCTTAATATTGACCTATAATTTTTAAATTGGACCACCTATTATATTACAGGGTAATAGTGTACCCTACCACAGGAAATAATTATAGGTCATTTAGGGGGTACACTATGTATATTTTAAATAGTGCATTAAAACAAGGAAATACGAAGACACTTTACTATGTTAACTAACGGCACGGTATCGGACCTTAATATTGACCTATAATTTTTAAATTGTACCAAGTATTATATTACAGGGTAATAGTGTACCTTACCACAGGAAATAATTATAGGTCAATTAGGTGGTACACAGCGTGACCCTAAAATTTACTATGTATGCCTATGCGAAATAGAGTGTTCTGAGAAGCTTAAAATGAAGAAATAAGCGTTCTAAAATGCTTTAAATATTCAAAGACATCTTTCAATGGTTAACTAACGCAAGGCGCGATATCAGACCTTAATATGGAACCATAATATTTCAATTGGACCAGGTATTATATTACAGGGTAATAGTGTACCCTACAACAGGAAATAATTATAGGTCAATTAGGGGGTACACTATGTATGTTTTAAATAGTGCATTAAAACAAGAAAATACGAAGACACTTTTCTATGTTAACTAACGGCACGGTATCGGACTTTAATATTGACCTATAATTTTTAAATTGGACCACGTATTATATTACAGGGTTATAGTGTACCCTACCTTAGGAAATAATTATAGGTCAATTAGGGGGTACACAGAGTGACCCTAAAGTTTACTATGTATGCCTATGCGAAATAAAGTGTTCTGAGAAGCTAAAAATGAGGAAATAAGCGTTCTAAAATGCTTTAAAAATTCAAAGACATCTTCCAATGGTTAACTAACGCAAGTCGCAATATCAGACCTTAATATTGACCCATAATATTTAAATTGGACCAGGTATTATATTACAGGGTAATAGTGTACCCTACCACAGGATATAATTATAGGTCAATTAGGGGGTACACTATGTATATTTTAAATAGTGCATTAAAACAAGGAAATACGAAGACACTTTTCTATGTTAACTAACGGCACGGTATCGGACCTTAATATTGACCTATAATTTTTAAATTGGACCACGTATTATATTACAGGGTAATAGTGTACCCTACCACAGGAAATAATTATAGGTCAATTAGGGGGTACACAGAGTGACCCTAAAGTTTACTATATATGCCTATGCGAAATAGAGTGTTCTGAGATGCTTAAAATGAAGAAATAAGCGTTCTAAAATGCTTTAAAAATTCAAAGACATCTTTCAATGGTTAACTAACGCAAGGCGCAATATCAGACCTTAATATTGACCCATAATATTTAAATTGGACCAGGTATTATATTACAGGGTAATAGTGTACCCTACCACAGGAAATAATTATAGGTCAATTAGGGGGTACACTATGTATATTTTAAATAGTGCATTAAAACAAGGAAATACGAAGACATTTTTCAATGTTAACTAACGGCACGGTATCGGAACTTAATATTGACCTATAATTTTTAAATTGGACCACGTATTATATTACAGGGTAATAGTGTACCCTACCACAGGAAATACTTATAGGTCATTTAGGGGGTACACAGCGTGACCCTAAATTTTACTATGTATGCCTATGCGAAATAGAGTGTTCTGAGAAGCTTAAAATGAAGAAATAAGCGTTCTAAAATGCTTTAAAAATTCAAAGACATCTTTCAATGGTTAACTAACGCAAGGCGCAATATCGGACCTTAATATTGACCTATAATTTTTAAATTGGACCACGTATTATATTACAGGGTTATAGTGTACCCTACCACAGGAAATAATTATAGGTCAATTAGGGGGTACACAGAGTGACCCTAAAGTTTACTATGTATGCCTATGCGAAATAAAGTGTTCTGAGAAGCTAAAAATGAGGAAATAAGCGTTCTAAAATGCTTTAAAAATTCAAAGACATTTTTCTATGTTAACTAACGGCACGGTATCGGAGCTTAATATTGACCTATAATTTTTAAATTGGACCACGTATTATATTACAGGGTAATAGTGTACCCTACCACAGGATATAATTATAGGTCAATTAGGGGGTACACTATGTATATTTTAAATAGTGCATTAAAACAAGGAAATACAAAGACACTTTTCTATGTTAACTAACGGCACGGTATCGGACCTTAATATTGACCTATAATTTTTAAATTGGACCACGTATTATATTACAGGGTAATAGTGTACCCTACCACAGGAAATAATTATAGGTCAATTAGGGGGTACACAGAGTGACCCTAAAGTTTACTATATATGCCTATGCGAAATAGAGTGTTCTGAGATGCTTAAAACGAAGAAATAAGCGTTCTAAAATGCTTTAAAAATTCAAACACATCTTTCAATGGTTAACTAACGCAAGGCGCAATATCAGACCTTAATATTGACCCATAATATTTAAATTGGAAAAGGTATTATATTACAGGGTAATAGTGTACCCTACCACAGGAAATAATTATAGGTCAATTAGGGGGTACACTATGTATATTTTAAATAGTGCATTAAAACAAGGAAATACGAAGACATTTTTCAATGTTAACTAACGGCACGGTATCGGAACTTAATATTGACCTATAATTTTTAAATTGGACCACGTATTATATTACAGGGTAATAGTGTACCCTACCACAGGAAATAATTATAGGTCATTTAGGGGGTACACAGCGTGACCCTAAATTTTACTATGTATGCCTATGCGAAATAGAGTGTTCTGAGAAGCTTAAAATGAAGAAATAAGCGTTCTAAAATGCTTTAAAAATTCAAAGACATCTTTCAATGGTTAACTAACGCAAGGCGCAATATCAGACCTTAATATTGACCCATAAAATTTAAATTGGACCAGGTATTATATTACAGGGTAATAGTGTACCCTACCAAAGGAAATAATTATAGGTCAATTAGGGGGTACACAGCGTGACCCTAAAGTTTACTATGTATGCCTATGCGAAATAAAGTGTTCTGAGAAGCTTAAAATGAGGAAATAAGCGTTCTAAAATGCTTTAAAAATTCAAAGACATTTTTCTATGTTAACTAACGGCACGGTATCGGACCTTAATATTGACCTATAATTTTTAAATTGGACCACGTATTATATTACAGGGTAATAGTGTACCCTACCACAGGAAATAATTATAGGTCATTTAGGGGGTACACAGCGTGACCCTAAATTTTACTATGTATGCCTATGCGAAATAGAGTGTTCTGAGATGCTTAAAAAGAAGAAATAAGCGTTCTAAAATGCTTTAAAAATTCAAAGACATCTTCCAATGGTTAACTAACGCAAGGCGCAATATCAGACCTTAATATTGACCCATAATATTTAAATTGGACCAGGTATTATATTACAGGGTAATAGTGTACCCTACCACAGGAAATAATTATAGGTCAATTAGGGGGTACACTATGTATATTTTAAATAGTGCATTAAAACAAGGAAATACGAAGACACTTTTCTATGTTAACTAACGGCACGGTATCGGACCTTAATATTGACCTATAATTTTAAAATTGGACCACGTATTATATTACAGGGTAATAGTGTACCCTACCACAGGAAATAATTATAGGTCAATTAGGGGGTACACAGAGTGACCCTAAAGTTTACTATGTATGCTTATGCGAAATAGAGTGTTCTGAGATGCTTAAAAAGAAGAAATAAGCGTTCTAAAATGCTTTAAAAATTCAAAGACATTTTTCTATGTTAACTAACGGCACGGTATCGGACCTTAATATTGACCTATAATTTTTAAATTGGACCACGTATTATATTACAGGGTAATAGTGTACCCTACCACAGGATATAATTATAGGTCAATTAGGGGGTACAATATGTATATTTTAAATAGTTCATTAAAACAAGGAAATACGAAGACACTTTTCTATGTTAACTAACGGCACGGTATCGGACCTTAATATTGACCTATAATTTTAAAATTGGACCACGTATTATATTACAGGGTAATAGTGTACCCTACCACAGGAAATAATTATAGGTCAATTAGGGGGTACACAGAGTGACCCTAAAGTTTACTATATATGCCTATGCGAAATAGAGTGTTCTGAGATGCTTAAAATGAAGAAATAAGCGTTCTAAAATGCTTTAAAAATTCAAAGACATCTTTCAATGGTTAACTAACGCAAGGCGCAATATCAGACCTTAATATTGACCCATAATATTTAAATTGGAAAAGGTATTATATTACAGGGTAATAGTGTACCCTACCACAGGAAATAATTATAGGTCAATTAGGGGGTACACTATGTATATTTTAAATAGTGCATTAAAACAAGGAAATACGAAGACATTTTTCAATGTTAACTAACGGCACGGTATCGGAACTTAATATTGACCTATAATTTTTAAATTGGACCACGTATTATATTACAGGGTAATAGTGTACCCTAATACAGGAAATAATTATAGGTCATTTAGGGGGTACACAGCGTGACCCTAAATTTTACTATGTATGCCTATGCGAAATAGAGTGTTCTGAGATGCTTAAAAAGAAGAAATAAGCGTTCTAAAATGCTTTAAAAATTCAAAGACATCTTCCAATGGTTAACTAACGCAAGGCGCAATATCAGACCTTAATATTGACCCATAATATTTAAATTGGACCAGGTATTATATTACAGGGTAATAGTGTACCCTACCACAGGAAATAATTATAGGTCAATTAGGGGGTACACTATGTATATTTTAAATAGTGCATTAAAACAAGGAAATACGAAGACACTTTTCTATGTTAACTAACGGCACGGTATCGGACCTTAATATTGACCTATAATTTTTAAATTGGACCACGTATTATATTACAGGGTTATAGTGTACCCTACCACAGGAAATAATTATAGGTCAATTAGGGGGTACACAGAGTGACCCTAAAGTTTACTATATATGCCTATGCGAAATAGAGTGTTCTGAGATGCTTAAAATGAAGAAATAAGCGTTCTAAAATGCTTTAAAAATTCAAAAACATCTTTCAATGGTTAACTAACGCAAGGCGCAATATCAGACCTTAATATTGACCCATAATATTTAAATTGGACCAGGTATTATATTACAGGGTAATAGTGTACCCTACCACAGGAAATAATTATAGGTCAATTAGGGGGTACACTATGTATATTTTAAATAGTGCATTAAAACAAGGAAATACGAAGACACTTTTCTATGTTAACTAACGGCACGGTATCGGACCTTAATATTGACCTATAATTTTTAAACTGGACCACGTATTATATTACAGGGTTATAGTGTACCCTAAAACAGGAAATAATTATAGGTCAATTAGGGGGTACACAGAGTGACCCTAAAGTTTACTATGTATGCCTATGCGAAATAAAGTGTTCTGAGAAGCTTAAAATGAGGAAATAAGCGTTCTAAAATGCTTTAAAAATTCAAAGACATTTTTCTATGTTAACTAACGGCACGGTATCGGACCTTAATATTGACCTATAATTTTTAAATTGGACCACCTATTATATTACAGGGTAATAGTGTACCCTACCACAGGAAATAATTATAGGTCATTTAGGGGGTACACTATGTATATTTTAAATAGTGCATTAAAACAAGGAAATACGAAGACACTTTTCTATGTTAACTAACGGCACGGTATCGGACCTTAATATTGACCTATAATTTTTAAATTGTACCAAGTATTATATTACAGGGTAATAGTGTACCTTACCACAGGAAATAATTATAGGTCAATTAGGTGGTACACAGCGTGACCCTAAAATTTACTATGTATGCCTATGCGAAATAGAGTGTTCTGAGAAGCTTAAAATGAAGAAATAAGCGTTCTAAAATGCTTTAAAAATTCAAAGACATCTTTCAATGGTTAACTAACGCAAGGCGCGATATCAGACCTTAATATGGAACCATAATATTTCAATTGGACCAGGTATTATATTACAGGGTAATAGTGTACCCTACAACAGGAAATAAATATAGGTCAATTAGGGGGTACACTATGTATGTTTTAAATAGTGCATTAAAACAAGAAAATACGAAGACACTTTTCTATGTTAACTAACGGCACGGTATCGGACTTTAATATTGACCTATAATTTTTAAATTGGACCACGTATTATATTACAGGGTTATAGTGTACCCTACCACAGGAAATAATTATAGGTCAATTAGGGGGTACACAGAGTGACCCTAAAGTTTACTATGTATGCCTATGCGAAATAAAGTGTTCTGAGAAGCTAAAAATGAGGAAATAAGCGTTCTAAAATGCTTTAAAAATTCAAAGACATTTTTCTATGTTAACTAACGGCACGGTATCGGACCTTAATATTGACCTATAATTTGTAAATTGGACCACGTATTATATTACAGGGTAATAGTGTACCCTACCACAGGAAATAATTATAGGTCATTTAGGGGGTACACAGCGTGACCCTAAATTTTACTATGTATGCCTATGCGAAATAGAGTGTTCAGAGATGCTTAAAATGAAGAAATAAGCGTTCTAAAATGCTTTAAAAATTCAAAGACATCTTCCAATGGTTAACTAACGCAAGTCGCAATATCAGACCTTAATATTGACCCATAATATTTAAATTGGACCAGGTATTATATTACAGGGTAATAGTGTACCCTACCACAGGATATAATTATAGGTCAATTAGGGGGTACACTATGTATATTTTAAATAGTGCATTAAAACAAGGAAATACGAAGACACTTTTCTATGTTAACTAACGGCACGGTATAGGACCTTAATATTGACCTATAATTTTTAAATTGGACCACGTATTATATTACAGGGTAATAGTGTACCCTACCACAGGAAATACTTATAGGTCATTTAGGGGGTACACAGCGTGACCCTAAATTTTACTATGTATGCCTATGCGAAATAGAGTGTTCTGAGAAGCTTAAAATGAAGAAATAAGCGTTCTAAAATGCTTTAAAAATTCAAAGACATCTTTCAATGGTTAACTAACGCAAGGCGCAATATCGGACCTTAATATTGACCTATAATTTTTAAATTGGACCACGTATTATATTACAGGGTTATAGTGTACCCTACCACAGGAAATAATTATAGGTCAATTAGGGGGTACACAGAGTGACCCTAAAGTTTACTATGTATGCCTATGCGAAATAAAGTGTTCTGAGAAGCTAAAAATGAGGAAATAAGCGTTCTAAAATGCTTTAAAAATTCAAAGACATTTTTCTATGTTAACTAACGGCACGGTATCGGACCTTAATATTGACCTAAAATTTTTAAATTGGACCACGTATTATATTACACGGTAATAGTGTACCCTACCACAGGATATAATTATAGGTCAATTAGGGGGTACACTATGTATATTTTAAATAGTGCATTAAAACAAGGAAATACGAAGACACTTTTCTATGTTAACTAACGGCACGGTATCGGACCTTAATATTGACCTATAATTTTTAAATTGGACCACGTATTATATTACAGGGTAATAGTGTACCCTACCACAGGAAATAATTATAGGTCAATTAGGGGGTACACAGAGTGACCCTAAAGTTTACTATATATGCCTATGCGAAATAGAGTGTTCTGAGATGCTTAAAATGAAGAAATAAGCGTTCTAAAATGCTTTAAAAATTCAAAGACATCTTTCAATGGTTAACTAACGCAAGGCGCAATATCAGACCTTAATATTGACCCATAATATTTAAATTGGAAAAGGTATTATATTACAGGGTAATAGTGTACCCTACCACAGGAAATAATTATAGGTCAATTAGGGGGTACACTATGTATATTTTAAATAGTGCATTAAAACAAGGAAATACGAAGACATTTTTCAATGTTAACTAACGGCACGGTATCGGAACTTAATATTGACCTATAATTTTTAAATTGGACCACGTATTATATTACAGGGTAATAGTGTACCCTACCACAGGAAATAATTATAGGTCATTTAGGGGTACACAGCGTGACCCTAAATTTTACTATGTATGCCTATGCGAAATAGAGTGTTCTGAGAAGCTTAAAATGAAGAAATAAGCGTTCTAAAATGCTTTAAAAATTCAAAGACATCTTTCAATGGTTAACTAACGCAAGGCGCAATATCAGACCTTAATATTGACCCATAAAATTTAAATTGGACCAGGTATTATATTACAGGGTAATAGTGTACCCTACCAAAGGAAATAATTATAGGTCAATTAGGGGGTACACAGCGTGACCCTAAAGTTTACTATGTATGCCTATGCGAAATAAAGTGTTCTGAGAAGCTTAAAATGAGGAAATAAGCGTTCTAAAATGCTTTAAAAATTCTAAGACATTTTTCTATGTTAACTAACGGCACGGTATCGGACCTTAATATTGACCTATAATTTTTAAATTGGACCACGTATTATATTACAGGGTAATAGTGTACCCTACCACAGGAAATAATTATAGGTCATTTAGGGGGTACACAGCGTGACCCTAAATTTTACTATGTATGCCTATGCGAAATAGAGTGTTCTGAGATGCTTAAAATGAGGAAATAAGCGTTCTAAAATGCTTTAAAAATTCAAAGACATCTTTCAATGGTTAACTAACGCAAGGCGCAATATCAGACCTTAATATTGACCCATAAAATTTAAATTGGACCAGGTATTATATTACAGGGTAATAGTGTACCCTACCACAGGAAATAATTATAGGTCATTTATGGGGTACACTATGTATATTTTAAATAGTGCATTAAAAGAAGGAAATACGAAGACACTTTTCTATGTTAACTAACGGCACGGTATCGGACCTTAATATTGACCTATAATTTTTAAATTGTACCAAGTATTATATTACAGGGTAATAGTGTACCTTACCACAGGAAATAATTATAGGTCAATTAGGTAGTACACAGCGTGACCCTAAAATTTACTATGTATGCCTATGCGAAATAGAGTGTTCTGAGAAGCTTAAAATGAAGAAATAAGCGTTCTAAAATGCTTTAAAAATTCAAAGACATCTTTCAATGGTTAACTAACGCAAGGCGCGATATCAGACCTTAATATGGAACCATAATATTTCAATTGGACCAGGTATTATATTACAGGGTAATAGTGTACCCTACAACAGGAAATAAATATAGGTCAATTAGGGGGTACACTATGTATGTTTTAAATAGTGCATTAAAACAAGAAAATACGAAGACACTTTTCTATGTTAACTAACGGCACGGTATCGGACTTTAATATTGACCTATAATTTTTAAATTGGACCACGTATTATATTACAGGGTTATAGTGTACCCTACCACAGGAAATAATTATAGGTCAATTAGGGGGTACACAGAGTGACCCTAAAGTTTACTATGTATGCCTATGCGAAATAAAGTGTTCTGAGAAGCTAAAAATGAGGAAATAAGCGTTCTAAAATGCTTTAAAAATTCAAAGACATTTTTCTATGTTAACTAACGGCACGGTATCGGACCTTAATATTGACCTATAATTTTTAAATTGGACCACGTATTATATTACAGGGTAATAGTGTACCCTACCACAGGAAATAATTATAGGTCATTTAGGGGGTACACAGCGTGACCCTAAATTTTACTATGTATGCCTATGCGAAATAGAGTGTTCAGAGATGCTTAAAATGAAGAAATAAGCGTTCTAAAATGCTTTAAAAATTCAAAGACATCTTCCAATGGTTAACTAACGCAAGTCGCAATATCAGACCTTAATATTGACCCATAATATTTAAATTGGACCAGGTATTATATTACAGGGTAATAGTGTACCCTACCACAGGATATAATTATAGGTCAATTAGGGGGTACACTATGTATATTTTAAATAGTGCATTAAAACAAGGAAATACGAAGACACTTTTCTATGTTAACTAACGGCACGGTATAGGACCTTAATATTGACCTATAATTTTTAAATTGGACCACGTATTATATTACAGGGTAATAGTGTACCCTACCACAGGAAATACTTATAGGTCATTTAGGGGGTACACAGCGTGACCCTAAATTTTACTATGTATGCCTATGCGAAATAGAGTGTTCTGAGAAGCTTAAAATGAAGAAATAAGCGTTCTAAAATGCTTTAAAAATTCAAAGACATCTTTCAATGGTTAACTAACGCAAGGCGCAATATCGGACCTTAATATTGACCTATAATTTTTAAATTGGACCACGTATTATATTACAGGGTTATAGTGTACCCTACCACAGGAAATAATTATAGGTCAATTAGGGGGTACACAGAGTGACCCTAAAGTTTACTATGTATGCCTATGCGAAATAAAGTGTTCTGAGAAGCTAAAAATGAGGAAATAAGCGTTCTAAAATGCTTTAAAAATTCAAAGACATTTTTCTATGTTAACTAACGGCACGGTATCGGACCTTAATATTGACCTAAAATTTTTAAATTGGACCACGTATTATATTACAGGGTAATAGTGTACCCTACCACAGGATATAATTATAGGTCAATTAGGGGGTACACTATGTATATTTTAAATAGTGCATTAAAACAAGGAAATACGAAGACACTTTTCTATGTTAACTAACGGCACGGTATCGGACCTTAATATTGACCTATAATTTTTAAATTGGACCACGTATTATATTACAGGGTAATAGTGTACCCTACCACAGGAAATAATTATAGGTCAATTAGGGGGTACACAGAGTGACCCTAAAGTTTACTATATATGCCTATGCGAAATAGAGTGTTCTGAGATGCTTAAAATGAAGAAATAAGCGTTCTAAAATGCTTTAAAAATTCAAAGACATCTTTCAATGGTTAACTAACGCAAGGCGCAATATCAGACCTTAATATTGACCCATAATATTTAAATTGGAAAAGGTATTATATTACAGGGTAATAGTGTACCCTACCACAGGAAATAATTATAGGTCAATTAGGGGGTACACTATGTATATTTTAAATAGTGCATTAAAACAAGGAAATACGAAGACATTTTTCAATGTTAACTAACGGCACGGTATCGGAACTTAATATTGACCTATAATTTTTAAATTGGACCACGTATTATATTACAGGGTAATAGTGTACCCTACCACAGGAAATAATTATAGGTCATTTAGGGGTACACAGCGTGACCCTAAATTTTACTATGTATGCCTATGCGAAATAGAGTGTTCTGAGAAGCTTAAAATGAAGAAATAAGCGTTCTAAAATGCTTTAAAAATTCAAAGACATCTTTCAATGGTTAACTAACGCAAGGCGCAATATCAGACCTTAATATTGACCCATAAAATTTAAATTGGACCAGGTATTATATTACAGGGTAATAGTGTACCCTACCAAAGGAAATAATTATAGGTCAATTAGGGGGTACACAGCGTGACCCTAAAGTTTACTATGTATGCCTATGCGAAATAAAGTGTTCTGAGAAGCTTAAAATGAGGAAATAGGCGTTCTAAAATGCTTTAAAAATTCTAAGACATTTTTCTATGTTAACTAACGGCACGGTATCGGACCTTAATATTGACCTATCATTTTTAAATTGGACCACGTATTATATTACAGGGTAATAGTGTACCCTACCACAGGAAATAATTATAGGTCATTTAGGGGGTACACAGCGTGACCCTAAATTTTACTATGTATGCCTATGCGAAATAGAGTGTTCTGAGATGCTTAAAAAGAAGAAATAAGCGTTCTAAAATGCTTTAAAAATTCAAAGACATCTTCCAATGGTTAACTAACGCAAGGCGCAATATCAGACCTTAATATTGACCCATAATATTTAAATTGGACCAGGTATTATATTACAGGGTAATAGTGTACCCTACCACAGGAAATAATTATAGGTCAATTAGGGGGTACACTATGTATATTTTAAATAGTGCATTAAAACAAGGAAATACGAAGACACTTTTCTATGTTAACTAACGGCACGGTATCGGACCTTAATATTGACCTATAATTTTTAAATTGGACCACGTATTATATTACAGGGTTATAGTGTACCCTACCACAGGAAATAATTATAGGTCAATTAGGGGGTACACAGAGTGACCCTAAAGTTTACTATATATGCCTATGCGAAATAGAGTGTTCTGAGATGCTTAAAATGAAGAAATAAGCGTTCTAAAATGCTTTAAAAATTCAAAAACATCTTTCAATGGTTAACTAACGCAAGGCGCAATATCAGACCTTAATATTGACCCATAATATTTAAATTGGACCAGGTATTATATTACAGGGTAATAGTGTACCCTACCACAGGAAATAATTATAGGTCAATTAGGGGGTACACTATGTATATTTTAAATAGTGCATTAAAACAAGGAAATACGAAGACACTTTTCTATGTTAACTAACGGCACGGTATCGGACCTTAATATTGACCTATAATTTTTAAACTGGACCACGTATTATATTACAGGGTTATAGTGTACCCTAAAACAGGAAATAATTATAGGTCAATTAGGGGGTACACAGAGTGACCCTAAAGTTTACTATGTATGCCTATGCGAAATAAAGTGTTCTGAGAAGCTTAAAATGAGGAAATAAGCGTTCTAAAATGCTTTAAAAATTCAAAGACATTTTTCTATGTTAACTAACGGCACGGTATCGGACCTTAATATTGACCTATAATTTTTAAATTGGACCACCTATTATATTACAGGGTAATAGTGTACCCTACCACAGGAAATAATTATAGGTCATTTAGGGGGTACACTATGTATATTTTAAATAGTGCATTAAAACAAGGAAATGCGAAGACACTTTTCTATGTTAACTAACGGCACGGTATCGGACCTTAATATTGACCTATAATTTTTAAATTGTACCAAGTATTATATTACAGGGTAATAGTGTACCTTACCACAGGAAATAATTATAGTTCAGTTAGGTGGTACACAGCGTGACCCTAAAATTTACTATGTATGCCTATGCGAAATAGAGTGTTCTGAGAAGCTTAAAATGAAGAAATAAGCGTTCTAAAATGCTTTAAAAATTCAAAGACATCTTTCAATGGTTAACTAACGCAAGGCGCGATATCAGACCTTAATATGGAACCATAATATTTCAATTGGACCAGGTATTATATTACAGGGTAATAGTGTACCCTACAACAGGAAATAATTATAGGTCAATTAGGGGGTACACTATGTATGTTTTAAATAGTGCATTAAAACAAGAAAATACGAAGACACTTTTCTATGTTAACTAACGGCACGGTATCGGACTTTAATATTGACCTATAATTTTTAAATTGGACCACGTATTATATTACAGGGTTATAGTGTACCCTACCACAGGAAATAATTATAGGTCAACTAGGGGGTACACAGAGTGACCCTAAAGTTTACTATGTATGCCTATGCGAAATAAAGTGTTCTGAGAAGCTAAAAATGAGGAAATAAGCGTTCTAAAATGCTTTAAAAATTCAAAGACATTTTTCTATGTTAACTAACGGCACGGTATCGGACCTTAATATTGACCTATAATTTTTAAATTGGACCACGTATTATATTACAGGGTAATAGTGTACCCTACCACAGGAAATAATTATAGGTCATTTAGGGGGGACACAGCGTGACCCTAAATTTTACTACGTATGCCTATGCGAAATAGAGTGTTCTGAGATGCTTAAAATGAAGAAATAAGCGTTCTAAAATGCTTTAAAAATTCAAAGACATCTTCCAATGGTTAACTAACGCAAGTCGCAATATCAGACCTTAATATTGACCCATAATATTTAAATTGGACCAGGTATTATATTACAGGGTAATAGTGTACCCTACCACAGGATATAATTATAGGTCAATTAGGGGGTACACTATGTATATTTTAAATAGTGCATTAAAACAAGGAAATACGAAGACACTTTTCTATGTTAACTAACGGCACGGTATAGGACCTTAATATTGACCTATAATTTTTAAATTGGACAACGTATTATATTACAGGGTAATAGTGTACCCTAATACACAGGAAATAATTATAGGTCAATTAGGGGGTACACAGAGTGACCCTAAAGTTTACTATATATGCCTATGCGAAATAGAGTGTTCTGAGATGCTTAAAATGAAGAAATAAGCGTTCTAAAATGCTTTAAAAATTCAAAGACATCTTTCAATGGTTAACTAACGCAAGGCGCAATATCAGACCTTAATATTGACCCATAATATTTAAATTGGACCAGGTATTATATTACAGGGTTATAGTGTACCCTACCAAAGGAAATATTTATAGGTCAATTAGGGGGTACACAGCGTGACCCTAAAGTTTACTATGTATGCCTATGCGAAAAAAAGTGTTCTGAGAAGCTTAAAATGAGGAAATAAGCGTTCTAAAATGTTTTAAAAATTCAAAGACATTTTTCTATGTTAACTAACGGCACGGTATCGGACCTTAATATTGACCTATAATTTTTAAATTGGACCACGTATTATATTACAGGGTAATAGTGTACCCTACCACAGGAAATAATTATAGGTCATTTAGGGGGTACACAGCGTGACCCTAAATTTTACTATGTATGCCTATACGAAATAGAGTGTTCTGAGATGCTTAAAATGAAGAAATAAGCGTTCTAAAATGCCTTAAAAATTCAAAGACATCTTCCAATGGTTAACTAACGCAAGGCGCAATATCAGACCTTAATATTGACCCATAATATTTAAATTGGACCAGGCATTATATTACAGGGTAATAGTGTACCCTACCACAGGAAATAATTATAGGTCAATTAGGGGGTACACTATGTATATTTTAAATAGTGCATTAAAACAAGGAAATACGAAGACACTTTTCTATGTTAACTAACGGCACGGTATCGGACCTTAATATTGACCTATAATTTTTAAATTGGACCACGTATTATATTACAGGGTTATAGTGTACCCTACCACAGGAAATAATTATAGGTCAATTAGGGGGTACACAGAGTGACCCTAAAGTTTACTATATATGCCTATGCGAAATAGAGTGTTCTGAGATGCTTAAAATGAAGAAATAAGCGTTCTAAAATGCTTTAAAAATTCAAAGACATTTTTCTATGTTAACTAACGGCACGGTATCGGACCTTAATATTGACCTATAATTTTTAAATTGGACCACCTATTATATTACAGGGTAATAGTGTACCCTACCACAGGAAATAATTATAGGTCATTTAGGGGGTACACTATGTATATTTTAAATAGTGCATTAAAACAAGGAAATACGAAGACACTTTTCTATGTTAACTAACGGCACGGTATCGGACCTTAATATGGACCTATAATTTTTAAATTGTACCACGTATTATATTACAGGGTAATAGTGTACCTTACCACAGGAAATAATTATAGGTCAATTAGGTGGTACACAGCGTGACCCTAAAATTTACTATGTATGCCTATGCGAAATAGAGTGTTCTGAGAAGCTTAAAATGAAGAAATAAGCGTTCTAAAACGCTTTAAAAATTCAAAGACATCTTTCAATGGTTAACTAACGCAAGGCGCGATATCAGACCTTAATATGGAACCATAATATTTCAATTGGCCCAGGTATTATATTACAGGGTAATAGTGTACCCTACAACAGGAAATAATTATAGGTCAATTAGGGGGTACACTATGTATGTTTTAAATAGTGCATTAAAACAAGGAAATACGAAGACATTTTTCAATGTTAACTAACGGCACGGTATCGGAACTTAATATTGACCTATAATTTTTAAATTGGACCACGTATTATATTACAGGGTAATAGTGTACCCTACCACAGGAAATAATTATAGGTCATTTAGGGGGTACACAGCGTGACCCTAAATTTTACTATGTATGCCTATGCGAAATAGAGTGTTCTGAGAAGCTTAAAATAAAGAAATAAGCGTTCTAAAATGCTTTAAAAATTCAAAGACATCTTTCAATGGTTAACTAACGCAAGGCGCAATATCAGACCTTAATATTGACCCATAAAATTTAAATTGGACCAGGTATTATATTACAGGGTAATAGTGTACCCTACCAAAGGAAATAATTATAGGTCAATTAGGGGGTACACAGCGTGACCCTAAAGTTTACTATGTATGCCTATGCAAAATAAAGTGTTCTGAGAAGCTTAAAATGAGGAAATAAGCGTTCTAAAATGCTTTAAAAATTCAAAGACATTTTTCTATGTTAACTAACGGCACGGTATCGGACCTTAATATTGACCTATAATTTTTAAATTGGACCACGTATTATATTACAGGGTAATAGTGCACCCTACCACAGGAAATAATTATAGGTCATTTAGGGGGTACACAGCGTGACCCTAAATTTTACTATGTATGCCTATGCGAAATAGAGTGTTCTGAGATGCTTAAAATGAAGAAATAAGCGTTCTAAAATGCTTTAAAAATTCAAAAACATCTTTCAATGGTTAACTAACGCAATTCGCAATATCAAACCTTAATATTGACCCATAATATTTAAATTGGACCAGGTATTATATTACAGGGTAATAGTGTACCCTACCACAGGAAATAATTATAGGTCAATTAGGGGGTACACTATGTATATTTTAAATAGTGCATTAAAACAAGGAAATACGAAGACACTTTTCTATGTTAACTAACGGCACGGTATCGGACCTTA
Organism: Parasteatoda tepidariorum; assembly: GCF_982258835.1. Taxonomy (NCBI): domain Eukaryota; kingdom Metazoa; phylum Arthropoda; class Arachnida; order Araneae; family Theridiidae; genus Parasteatoda; species Parasteatoda tepidariorum. The sequence continues at coordinate 172,646 of NW_028257414.1, read as the reverse complement.
ATATTGACCTATAATTTTTAAACTGGACCACGTATTATATTACAGGGTTATAGTGTACCCTACCACAGGAAATAATTATAGGTCAATTAGGGGGTACACAGAGTGACCCTAAAGTTTACTATGTATGCCTATGCGAAATAAAGTGTTCTGAGAAGCTTAAAATGAGGAAATAAGCGTTCTAAAATGCTTTAAAAATTCAAAGACATTTTTCTATGTTAACTAACGGCACGGTATCGGACCTTAATATTGACCTATAATTTTTAAATTGGACCACGTATTATATTACAGGGTAATAGTGTACCCTACCACAGGAAATAATTATAGGTCAATTAGGGGGTACACTATGTATATTTTAAATAGTGCATTAAAACAAGGAAATACGAAGACACTTTTCTATGTTAACTAACGTCACGGTATCGGAACTTAATATTGACCTATAATTTTTAAATTGGACCACGTATTATATTACAGGGTTATAGTGTACCCTACCACAGGAAATAATTATAGGTCAATTAGGGGGTACACAGAGAGACCCTAAAGTTTACTATGTATGTATATGCGAAATAAAGTGTTCTGAGAAGCTTAAAATGAGGAAATAAGCGTTCTAAAATGCTTTAAAAATTCAAAGACATTTTTCAATGTTAACTAACGGCACGGTATCGGACCTTAATATTGACCTATAATTTTTAAATTGGACCACGTATTATATTACAGGGTAATAGTGTACCCTACCACAGGAAATAATTATAGGTCATTTAGGGGGTACACAGCGTGACCCTAAATTTTACTATGTATGCTTATGCGAAATAGAGTGTTCTGAGAAGCTTAAAATAAAGAAATAAGCGTTCTAAAATGCTTTAAAAATTCAAAGACATCTTTCAATGGTTAACTAGCGCAAGGCGCAATATCAGACCTTAATATTGACCCATAATATTTAAATTGGACCAGGTATTCTATTACAGGGTAATAGTGTACCCTACCACAGGAAATAATTATAGGTCAATTAGGGGGTACACTATGTATATTTTAAATAGTGCATTAAAACAAGGAAATACGAAGACACTTTTCTATGTTAACTAACTGCACGGTATCGGACCTTAAAATTGACCTATAATTTTTAAATTGTACCACGTATTATATTACAGGGTAATAGTGTACCTTACCACAGGAAATAATTATAGGTCAATTAGGTGGTACACAGCGTGACCCTAAAATTTACTATGTATGCCTATGCGAAATAGAGTGTTCTGAGAAGCTTAAAATGAAGAAATAAGCGTTCTAAAATGCTTTAAAAATTCAAAGACATCTTTCAATGGTTAACTAACGCAAGGCGCAATATCAGACCTTAATATTGACCCATAATATTTAAATTGGACCAGGTATTATATTACAGGGTAATAGTGTACCCTACCACAGGAAATAATTATAGGTCAATTAGGGGGTACACTATGTATATTTTAAATAGTGCATTAAAACAAGGAAATACGAAGACACTTTTCTATGTTAACTAACGGCACGGTATCGGACCTTAATATTGACCTATAATTTTTAAATTGGACCACGTATTATATTACAGGGTTATAGTGTACCCATCACAGGAAATAATTATAGGTCAATTAGGGGTTACACAGAGAGACCCTAAAGTTTACTATGTATGCCTATGCGAAATAGAGTGTTCTGAGAAGCTTAAAATGAGGAAATAAGCGTTCTAAAATGCTTTAAAAATTCAAAGACATTTTTCTATGTTAACTAACGGCACGGTATCGGACCTTAATATTGACCTATAATTTTTAAATTGAACCAGGTATTATATTACAGGGTAATAGTGTACCCAAACCAAAGGAGATAATTATAGGTCAATTAGGGGGTACACAGCGTGACCCTAAAGTTTACTATGTATGCCTATGCGAAATAAATTGTTCTGAGAAGCTTAAAATGAGGAAATAAGCGTTCTAAAATGCTTTAAAAATACAAAGACATTTTTCTATGTTAACTAACGGCACGGTATCGGACCTTAATATTGACCTATAATTTTTAAATTGGACCACGTATTATATTACAGGGTAATAGTGTACCCTACCACAGGATATAATTATAGGTCATTTAGGGGGTACACAGCGTGACCCTAAATTTTACTATGTATGCCTATGCGAAATAGAGTGTTCTGAGATGCTTAAAATGAAGAAATAAGCGTTCTAAAATGCTTTAAAAATTCAAAGACATCTTTCAATGGTTAACTAACGCAAGGCGCAATATCAGACCTTAATATTGACCCATAATATTTAAATTGGAATAGGTATTATATTACAGGGTAATAATGTACCCTACCACAGGAAATAATTATAGGCCAATTAGGGGGTACACTATGTATATTTTAAATAGTGCATTAAAACAAGGAAATACGAAGACACTTTTCTATGTTAACTAACGGCACGGTATCGGACCTTAATATTGACCTATAATTTTTAAATTGTACCACGTATTATATTACAGGGTAATAGTGTACCTTACCACAGGAAATAATTATAGGTCAATTAGGTGGTACACAGCGTGACCCTAAAATTTACTATGTATGCCTATGCGAAATAGAGTGTTCTGAGAAGCTTAAAATGAAGAAATAAGCGTTCTAAAATGCTTTAAAAATTCAAAGACATCTTTCAATGGTTAACTAACGCAAGGCGCAATATCAGACCTTAATATTGACCCACAATATTTAAATTGGACCAGGTATTATATTACAGGGTAATAGTGTACCCTACCACAGGAAATAATTATAGGTCAATTAGGGGGTACACTATGTATATTTTAAATAGTGCATTAAAACAAGGAAATACAAAGACACTTTTCTATGTTAACTAACGGCACGGTATCGGACCTTAATATTGACCTATAATTTTTAAATTGGACCACGTATTATATTACAGGGTTATAGTGTACCCTACCACAGGAAATAATTATAGGTCAATTAGGGGGTACGCAGAGTGACCCTAAAGTTTTCTATGTATGCCTATGCGAAATGAAGTGTTCTGAGAAGCTTAAAATGAGGAAATAAGCGTTCTAAAATGCTTTAAAAATTCAAAGACATTTTTCTATGCTAACTAACGGCACGGTATCGGACCTTAATATTGACCTATAATTTTTAAATTGGACCACCTATTATATTACAGGGTAATAGTGTACCCTACCACTGGAAATAATTATAGGTCAATTAGGGGGTACACAGCGTGACCCTAAAGTTTACTATGTATGCCTATGCGAAATAAAGTGTTCTGAGAAGCTTAAAATGAGGAAATAAGCGTTCTAAAATGCTTTAAAAATTCAAAGACATTTTTCTATGTTAACTAACGGCACGGTATCGGAACTTAATATTGACCTATAATTTTTAAATTGGACCACGCATTATATTACAGGGTAATAGTGTACCCTACCACAGGATATAATTATAGGTCATTTAGGGGGTACACAGCGTGACCCTAAATTTTACTATGTATGCCTATGCGAAATAGAGTGTTCTGAGATGCTTAAAATGAAGAAATAAGCGTTCTAAAATGCTTTAAAAATTCAAAGACATCTTTCAATGGTTAACTAACGCAAGGCGCAATATCAGACCTTAATATTGACCCATAATATTTAAATTGGAATAGGTATTATATTACAGGGTAATAGTGTACCCTACCACAGGAAATAATTATAGGTCAATTAGGGGGTACACTATGTATATTTTAAATAGTGCATTAAAACAAGGAAATACGAAGACACTTTTCTATGTTAACTAACGTCACGGTATCGGAACTTAATATTGACCTATAATTTTTAAATTGGACCACGTATTATATTACAGGGTTATAGTGTACCCTACCACAGGAAATAATTATAGGTCAATTAGGGGGTACACAGCGTGACCCTAAAATTTACTATGTATGCCTATGCGAAATAGAGTGTTCTGAGAAGCTTAAAATGAAGAAATAAGCGTTCTAAAATGCTTTAAAAATTCAAAGACATCTTTCAATGGTTAACTAACGCAAGGCGCAATATCAGACCTTAATATTGACCCACAATATTTAAATTGGACCAGGTATTATATTACAGGGTAATAGTGTACCCTACCACAGGAAATAATTATAGGTCAATTAGGGGGTACACTATGTATATTTTAAATAGTGCATTAAAACAAGGAAATACAAAGACACTTTTCTATGTTAACTAACGGCACGGTATCGGACCTTAATATTGACCTATAATTTTTAAATTGGACCACGTATTATATTACAGGGTTATAGTGTACCCTACCACAGGAAATAATTATAGGTCAATTAGGGGGTACGCAGAGTGACCCTAAAGTTTTCTATGTATGCCTATGCGAAATGAAGTGTTCTGAGAAGCTTAAAATGAGGAAATAAGCGTTCTAAAATGCTTTAAAAATTCAAAGACATTTTTCTATGCTAACTAACGGCACGGTATCGGACCTTAATATTGACCTATAATTTTTAAATTGGACCACCTATTATATTACAGGGTAATAGTGTACCCTACCACAGGAAATAATTATAGGTCAATTAGGGGGTACACAGCGTGACCCTAAAGTTTACTATGTATGCCTATGCGAAATAAAGTGTTCTGAGAAGCTTAAAATGAGGAAATAAGCGTTCTAAAATGCTTTAAAAATTCAAAGACATTTTTCTATGTTAACTAACGGCACGGTATCGGAACTTAATATTGACCTATAATTTTTAAATTGGACCACGCATTATATTACAGGGTAATAGTGTACCCTACCACAGGATATAATTATAGGTCATTTAGGGGGTACACAGCGTGACCCTAAATTTTACTATGTATGCCTATGCGAAATAGAGTGTTCTGAGATGCTTAAAATGAAGAAATAAGCGTTCTAAAATGCTTTAAAAATTCAAAGACATCTTTCAATGGTTAACTAACGCAAGGCGCAATATCAGACCTTAATATTGACCCATAATATTTAAATTGGAATAGGTATTATATTACAGGGTAATAGTGTACCCTACCACAGGAAATAATTATAGGTCAATTAGGGGGTACACTATGTATATTTTAAATAGTGCATTAAAACAAGGAAATACGAAGACACTTTTCTATGTTAACTAACGTCACGGTATCGGAACTTAATATTGACCTATAATTTTTAAATTGGACCACGTATTATATTACAGGGTTATAGTGTACCCTACCACAGGAAATAATTATAGGTCAATTAGGGGGTACACAGAGAGACCCTAAAGTTTACTATGTATGTATATGCGAAATAAAGTGTTCTGAGAAGCTTAAAATGAGGAAATAAGCGTTCTAAAATGCTTTAAAAATTCAAAGACATTTTTCAATGTTAACTAACGGCACGGTATCGGACCTTAATATTGACCTATAATTTTTAAATTGGACCACGTATTATATTACAGGGTAATAGTGTACCCTACCACAGGAAATAATTATAGGTCATTTAGGGCTACACAGCGTGACCCTAAATTTTACTATGTATGCTTATGCGAAATAGAGTGTTCTGAGAAGCTTAAAATAAAGAAATAAGCGTTCTAAAATGCTTTAAAAATTCAAAGACATCTTTCAATGGTTAACTAGCGCAAGGCGCAATATCAGACCTTAATATTGACCCATAATATTTAAATTGGACCAGGTATTATATTACAGGGTAATAGTGTACCCTACCACAGGAAATAATTATAGGTCAATTAGGGGGTACACTATGTATATTTTAAATAGTGCATTAAAACAAGGAAATACGAAGACACTTTTCTATGTTAACTAACTGCACGGTATCGGACCTTAAAATTGACCTATAATTTTTAAATTGTACCACGTATTATATTACAGGGTAATAGTGTACCTTACCACAGGAAATAATTATAGGTCAATTAGGTGGTACACAGCGTGACCCTAAAATTTACTATGTATGCCTATGCGAAATAGAGTGTTCTGAGAAGCTTAAAATGAAGAAATAAGCGTTCTAAAATGCTTTAAAAATTCAAAGACATCTTTCAATGGTTAACTAACGCAAGGCGCAATATCAGACCTTAATATTGACCCATAATATTTAAATTGGACCAGGTATTATATTACAGGGTAATAGTGTACCCTACCACAGGAAATAATTATAGGTCAATTAGGGGGTACACTATGTATATTTTAAATAGTGCATTAAAACAAGGAAATACGAAGACACTTTTCTATGTTAACTAACGGCACGGTATCGGACCTTAATATTGACCTATAATTTTTAAATTGGACCACGTATTATATTACAGGGTTATAGTGTACCCATCACAGGAAATAATTATAGGTCAATTAGGGGGTACACAGAGAGACCCTAAAGTTTACTATGTATGCCTATGCGAAATAAAGTGTTCTGAGAAGCTTAAAATGAGGAAATAAGCGTTCTAAAATGCTTTAAAAATTCAAAGACATTTTTCAATGTTAACTAACGGCACGGTATCGGTCCTTAATATTGACCTATAATTTTTAAATTGGACCACGTATTATATTACAGGGTAATAGTGTTCCCTACCACAGGAAATAATTATAGGTCATTTAGGGGGTACACAGCGTGACCCTAAATTTTACTATGTATGCTTATGCGAAATAGAGTGTTCTGAGAAGCTTAAAATGAAGAAATAAGCGTTCTAAAATGCTTTAAAAATTCAAAGACATCTTTCAATGGTTAACTAGCGCAAGGCGCAATATCAGACCTTAATATTGACCCATAATATTTAAATTGGACCAGGTATTATATTACAGGGTAATAGTGTACCCTACCACAGGAAATAATTATAGGTCAATTAGGGGGTACACTATGTATATTTTAAATAGTGCATTAAAACAAGGAAATACGAAGACACTTTTCTATGTTAACTAACGGCACGGTATCGGACCTTAATATTGACCTATAATTTTTAAATTGTACCACGTATTATATTACAAGGTAATAGTGTACCTTACCACAGGAAATAATTATAGGTCAATTAGGTGGTACACAGCGTGACCCGAAAATTTACTATGTATGCCTATGCGAAATAGAGTGTTCTGAGAAGCTTAAAATGAGGAAATAAGCGTTCTAAAATGCTTTAAAAATTCAAAGACATTTTTCTATGTTAACTAACGGCACGGTATCGGACCTTAATATTGACCTATAATTTTTAAATTGGACCACGTATTATATTACAGGGTTATAGTGTACCCATCACAGGAAATAATTATAGGTCAATTAGGGGGTACACAGAGAGACCCTAAAGTTTACTATGTATGCCTATGCGAAATAAAGTGTTCTGAGAAGCTTAAAATGAGGAAATAAGCATTCTAAAATGCTTTAAAAATTCAAAGACATTTTTCAATGTTAACTAACGGCACGGTATCGGTCCTTAATATTGACCTATAATTTTTAAATTGGACCACGTATTATATTACAGGGAAATAGTGTACCCTACCACAGGAAATAATTATAGGTCATTTAGGGGGTACACAGCGTGACCCTAAATTTTACTATGTATGCTTATGCGAAATAGAGTGTTCTGAGAAGCTTAAAATAAAGAAATAAGCGTTCTAAAATGCTTTAAAAATTCAAAGACATCTTTCAATGGTTAACTAGCGCAAGGCGCAATATCAGACCTTAATATTGACCCATAATATTTAAATTGGACCAGGTATTATATTACAGGGTAATAGTGTACCCTACCACAGGAAATAATTATAGGTCAATTAGGGGGAACACTATGTATATTTTAAATAGTGCATTAAAACAAGGAAATACGAAGACACTTTTCTATGTTAACTAACTGCACGGTATCGGACCTTAAAATTGACCTATAATTTTTAAATTGTACCACGTATTATATTACAGGGTAATAGTGTACCTTACCACAGGAAATAATTATAGGTCAATTAGGTGGTACACAGCGTGACCCTAAAATTTACTATTAATGCCTATGCGAAATAGAGTGTTCTGAGAAGCTTAAAATGAGGAAATAAGCGTTCTAAAATGCTTTAAAAATTCAAAGACATTTTTCTATGTTAACTAACGGCACGGTATCGGACCTTAATATTGACCTATAATTTTTAAATTGGACCACGTATTATATTAGAGGGTAATAGTGTACCCTACCACAGGAAATAATTATAGGTCATTTAGGGGGTACACAGCGTGACCCTAAATTTTACTATGTATGCCTATGCGAAATAGAGTGTTCTGAGAAGCTTAAAATGAAGAAATAAGCGTTCTAAAATGCTTTAAAAATTCAAAGACATCTTTCAATGGTTAACTAACGCAAGGCGCAATATCAAACCTTAATATTGACCCATAATATTTAAATTGAACCAGGTATTGTATTACAGGGTAATAGTGTACCCTACCACAGGAAATAATTATAGGTCAATTAGGGGGTACACTATGTATATTTTAAATAGTGCATTAAAACAAGGAAATACAAAGACACTTTTCTATGTTAACTAACGGCACGGTATCGGACCTTAATATTGACCTATAATTTTTAAATTGGACCACGTATTATATTACAGGGTTATAGTGTACCCTACCACAGGAAATAATTATAGGTCAATTAGGGGGTACGCAGAGTGACCCTAAAGTTTTCTATGTATGCCTATGCGAAATGAAGTGTTCTGAGAAGCTTAAAATGAGGAAATAAGCGTTCTAAAATGCTTTAAAAATTCAAAGACATTTTTCTATGCTAACTAACGGCACGGTATCGGACCTTAATATTGACCTATAATTTTTAAATTGGACCACCTATTATATTACAGGGTAATAGTGTAGCCTACCACAGGAAATAATTATAGGTCAATTAGCGGGTACACAGCGTGACCCTAAAGTTTACTATGTATGCCTATGCGAAATAAAGTGTTCTGAGAAGCTTAAAATGAGGAAATAAGCGTTCTAAAATGCTTTAAAAATTCAAAGACATTTTTCTATGTTAACTAACGGCACGGTATCGGAACTTAATATTGACCTATAATTTTTAAATTGGACCACGCATTATATTACAGGGTAATAGTGTACCCTACCACAGGATATAATTATAGGTCATTTAGGGGGTACACAGCGTGACCCTAAATTTTACTATGTATGCCTATGCGAAATAGAGTGTTCTGAGATGCTTAAAATGAAGAAATAAGCGTTCTAAAATGCTTTAAAAATTCAAAGACATCTTTCAATGGTTAACTAACGCAAGGCGCAATATCAGACCTTAATATTGACCCATAATATTTAAATTGGAATAGGTATTATATTACAGGGTAATAGTGTACCCTACCACAGGAAATAATTATAGGTCAATTAGGGGGTACACTATGTATATTTTAAATAGTGCATTAAAACAAGGAAATACGAAGACACTTTTCTATGTTAACTAACGTCACGGTATCGGAACTTAATATTGACCTATAATTTTTAAATTGGACCACGTATTATATTACAGGGTTATAGTGTACCCTACCACAGGAAATAATTATAGGTCAATTAGGGGGTACACAGAGAGACCCTAAAGTTTACTATGTATGTATATGCGAAATAAAGTGTTCTGAGAAGCTTAAAATGAGGAAATAAGCGTTCTAAAATGCTTTAAAAATTCAAAGACATTTTTCAATGTTAACTAACGGCACGGTATCGGACCTTAATATTGACCTATAATTTTTAAATTGGACCACGTATTATATTACAGGGTAATAGTGTACCCTACCACAGGAAATAATTATAGGTCATTTAGGGCTACACAGCGTGACCCTAAATTTTACTATGTATGCTTATGCGAAATAGAGTGTTCTGAGAAGCTTAAAATAAAGAAATAAGCGTTCTAAAATGCTTTAAAAATTCAAAGACATCTTTCAATGGTTAACTAGCGCAAGGCGCAATATCAGACCTTAATATTGACCCATAATATTTAAATTGGACCAGGTATTATATTACAGGGTAATAGTGTACCCTACCACAGGAAATAATTATAGGTCAATTAGGGGGTACACTATGTATATTTTAAATAGTGCATTAAAACAAGGAAATACGAAGACACTTTTCTATGTTAACTAACTGCACGGTATCGGACCTTAAAATTGACCTATAATTTTTAAATTGTACCACGTATTATATTACAGGGTAATAGTGTACCTTACCACAGGAAATAATTATAGGTCAATTAGGTGGTACACAGCGTGACCCTAAAATTTACTATGTATGCCTATGCGAAATAGAGTGTTCTGAGAAGCTTAAAATGAAGAAATAAGCGTTCTAAAATGCTTTAAAAATTCAAAGACATCTTTCAATGGTTAACTAACGCAAGGCGCAATATCAGACCTTAATATTGACCCATAATATTTAAATTGGACCAGGTATTATATTACAGGGTAATAGTGTACCCTACCACAGGAAATAATTATAGGTCAATTAGGGGGTACACTATGTATATTTTAAATAGTGCATTAAAACAAGGAAATACGAAGACACTTTTCTATGTTAACTAACGGCACGGTATCGGACCTTAATATTGACCTATAATTTTTAAATTGGACCACGTATTATATTACAGGGTTATAGTGTACCCATCACAGGAAATAATTATAGGTCAATTAGGGGGTACACAGAGAGACCCTAAAGTTTACTATGTATGCCTATGCGAAATAAAGTGTTCTGAGAAGCTTAAAATGAGGAAATAAGCGTTCTAAAATGCTTTAAAAATTCAAAGACATTTTTCAATGTTAACTAACGGCACGGTATCGGTCCTTAATATTGACCTATAATTTTTAAATTGGACCACGTATTATATTACAGGGTTATAGTGTACCCATCACAGGAAATAATTATAGGTCAATTAGGGGGTACACAGAGAGACCCTAAAGTTTACTATGTATGCCTATGCGAAATAAAGTGTTCTGAGAAGCTTAAAATGAGGAAATAAGCGTTCTAAAATGCTTTAAAAATTCAAAGACATTTTTCAATGTTAACTAACGGCACGGTATCGGTCCTTAATATTGACCTATAATTTTTAAATTGGACCACGTATTATATTACAGGGAAATAGTGTACCCTACCACAGGAAATAATTATAGGTCATTTAGGGGGTACACAGCGTGACCCTAAATTTTACTATGTATGCTTATGCGAAATAGAGTGTTCTGAGAAGCTTAAAATAAAGAAATAAGCGTTCTAAAATGCTTTAAAAATTCAAAGACATCTTTCAATGGTTAACTAGCGCAAGGCGCAATATCAGACCTTAATATTGACCCATAATATTTAAATTGGACCAGGTATTATATTACAGGGTAATAGTGTACCCTACCACAGGAAATAATTATAGGTCAATAAGGGGGTACACTATGTATATTTTAAATAGTGCATTAAAACAAGGAAATACGAAGACACTTTTCTATGTTAACTAACTGCACGGTATCGGACCTTAAAATTGACCTATAATTTTTAAATTGTACCACGTATTATATTACAGGGTAATAGTGTACCTTACCACAGGAAATAATTATAGGTCAATTAGGTGGTACACAGCGTGACCCTAAAATTTACTATTAATGCCTATGCGAAATAGAGTGTTCTGAGAAGCTTAAAATGAGGAAATAAGCGTTCTAAAATGCTTTAAAAATTCAAAGACATTTTTCTATGTTAACTAACGGCACGGTATCGGACCTTAATATTGACCTATAATTTTTAAATTGGACCACGTATTATATTAGAGGGTAATAGTGTACCCTACCACAGGAAATAATTATAGGTCATTTAGGGGGTACACAGCGTGACCCTAAATTTTACTATGTATGCCTATGCGAAATAGAGTGTTCTGAGAAGCTTAAAATGAAGAAATAAGCGTTCTAAAATGCTTTAAAAATTCAAAGACATCTTTCAATGGTTAACTAACGCAAGGCGCAATATCAAACCTTAATATTGACCCATAATATTTAAATTGAACCAGGTATTGTATTACAGGGTAATAGTGTACCCTACCACAGGAAATAATTATAGGTCAATTAGGGGGTACACTATGTATATTTTAAATAGTGCATTAAAACAAGGAAATACGAAGACATTTTTCAATGTTAACTAACGGCACGGTATCGGAACTTAATATTGACCTATAATTTTTAAATTGGACCACGTATTATATTACAGGGTAATAGTGTGCCCTACCACAGGAAATAATTATAGGTCATTTAGGGGGTACACAGCGTGACCCTAAATTTTACTATGTATGCCTATGCGAAATAGAGTGCTCTGAGAAGCTTAAAATGAAGAAATAAGCGTTCTAAAATGCTTTAAAAATTCAAAGACATTTTTCTATGTTAACTAACGGCACGGTATCGGACCTTAATATTGACCTATAATTTTTAAATTGGACCACGTATTATATTACAGGGTAATAGTGTACCCTACCACAGGATATAATTATAGGTCATTTAGGGGGTACACAGCGTGACCCTAAATTTTACTATGTATGCCTATGCGAAATAGAGTGTTCTGAGATGCTTAAAATGAAGAAATAAGCGTTCTAAAATGCTTTAAAAATTCAAAGACATTTTTCAATGTTAACTAACGGCACGGTATCGGTCCTTAATATTGACCTATAATTTTTAAATTGGACCACGTATTATATTACAGGGAAATAGTGTACCCTACCACAGGAAATAATTATAGGTCATTTAGGGGGTACACAGCGTGACCCTAAATTTTACTATGTATGCTTATGCGAAATAGAGTGTTCTGAGAAGCTTAAAATAAAGAAATAAGCGTTCTAAAATGCTTTAAAAATTCAAAGACATCTTTCAATGGTTAACTAGCGCAAGGCGCAATATCAGACCTTAATATTGACCCATAATATTTAAATTGGACCAGGTATTATATTACAGGGTAATAGTGTACCCTACCACAGGAAATAATTATAGGTCAATAAGGGGGTACACTATGTATATTTTAAATAGTGCATTAAAACAAGGAAATACGAAGACACTTTTCTATGTTAACTAACTGCACGGTATCGGACCTTAAAATTGACCTATAATTTTTAAATTGTACCACGTATTATATTACAGGGTAATAGTGTACCTTACCACAGGAAATAATTATAGGTCAATTAGGTGGTACACAGCGTGACCCTAAAATTTACTATTAATGCCTATGCGAAATAGAGTGTTCTGAGAAGCTTAAAATGAGGAAATAAGCGTTCTAAAATGCTTTAAAAATTCAAAGACATTTTTCTATGTTAACTAACGGCACGGTATCGGACCTTAATATTGACCTATAATTTTTAAATTGGACCACGTATTATATTAGAGGGTAATAGTGTACCCTACCACAGGAAATAATTATAGGTCATTTAGGGGGTACACAGCGTGACCCTAAATTTTACTATGTATGCCTATGCGAAATAGAGTGTTCTGAGAAGCTTAAAATGAAGAAATAAGCGTTCTAAAATGCTTTAAAAATTCAAAGACATCTTTCAATGGTTAACTAACGCAAGGCGCAATATCAAACCTTAATATTGACCCATAATATTTAAATTGAACCAGGTATTGTATTACAGGGTAATAGTGTACCCTACCACAGGAAATAATTATAGGTCAATTAGGGGGTACACTATGTATATTTTAAATAGTGCATTAAAACAAGGAAATACGAAGACATTTTTCAATGTTAACTAACGGCACGGTATCGGAACTTAATATTGACCTATAATTTTTAAATTGGACCACGTATTATATTACAGGGTAATAGTGTGCCCTACCACAGGAAATAATTATAGGTCATTTAGGGGGTACACAGCGTGACCCTAAATTTTACTATGTATGCCTATGCGAAATAGAGTGCTCTGAGAAGCTTAAAATGAAGAAATAAGCGTTCTAAAATGCTTTAAAAATTCAAAGACATTTTTCTATGTTAACTAACGGCACGGTATCGGACCTTAATATTGACCTATAATTTTTAAATTGGACCACGTATTATATTACAGGGTAATAGTGTACCCTACCACAGGATATAATTATAGGTCATTTAGGGGGTACACAGCGTGACCCTAAATTTTACTATGTATGCCTATGCGAAATAGAGTGTTCTGAGATGCTTAAAATGAAGAAATAAGCGTTCTAAAATGCTTTAAAAATTCAAAGACATCTTTCAATGGTTAACTAACGCAAGGCGCAATATCAGACCTTAATATTGACCCATAATATTTAAATTGGAATAGGTATTATATTACAGGGTAATAGTGTACCCTACCACAGGAAATAATTATAGGTCAATTAGGGGGTACACTATGTATATTTTAAATAGTGCATTAAAACAAGGAAATACGAAGACACTTTTCTATGTTAACTAACGGCACGGTATCGGACCTTAATATTGACCTATAATTTTTAAATTGGACCACGTATTATATTAGAGGGTAATAGTGTACCCTACCACAGGAAATAATTATAGGTCATTTAGGGGGTACACAGCGTGACCCTAAATTTTACTATGTATGCCTATGCGAAATAGAGTGTTCTGAGAAGCTTAAAATGAAGAAATAAGCGTTCTAAAATGCTTTAAAAATTCAAAGACATCTTTCAATGGTTAACTAACGCAAGGCGCAATATCAAACCTTAATATTGACCCATAATATTTAAATTGAACCAGGTATTGTATTACAGGGTAATAGTGTACCCTACCACAGGAAATAATTATAGGTCAATTAGGGGGTACACTATGTATATTTTAAATAGTGCATTAAAACAAGGAAATACGAAGACATTTTTCAATGTTAACTAACGGCACGGTATCGGAACTTAATATTGACCTATAATTTTTAAATTGGACCACGTATTATATTACAGGGTAATAGTGTGCCCTACCACAGGAAATAATTATAGGTCATTTAGGGGGTACACAGCGTGACCCTAAATTTTACTATGTATGCCTATGCGAAATAGAGTGCTCTGAGAAGCTTAAAATGAAGAAATAAGCGTTCTAAAATGCTTTAAAAATTCAAAGACATTTTTCTATGTTAACTAACGGCACGGTATCGGACCTTATTATTGACCTATAATTTTTAAATTGAACCAGGTATTATATTACAGGGTAATAGTGTACCCAAACCAAAGGAAATAATTATAGGTCAAGTAGGGGGTACACAGCGTGACCCTAAAGTTTACTATGTATGCCTATGCGAAATAAATTGTTCTGAGAAGCTTAAAATGAGGAAATAAGCGTTCTAAAATGCTTTAAAAATTCAAAGACATTTTTCTATGTTAACTAACGGCACGGTATCGGACCTTAATATTGACCTATAATTTTTAAATTGGACCACGTATTATATTACAGGGTAATAGTGTACCCTACCACAGGATATAATTATAGGTCATTTAGGGGGTACACAGCGTGACCCTAAATTTTACTATGTATGCCTATGCGAAATAGAGTGTTCTGAGATGCTTAAAATGAAGAAATAAGCGTTCTAAAATGCTTTAAAAATTCAAAGACATCTTTCAATGGTTAACTAACGCAAGGCGCAATATCAGACCTTAATATTGACCCATAATATTTAAATTGGAATAGGTATTATATTACAGGGTAATAGTGTACCCTACCACAGGAAATAATTATAGGTCAATTAGGGGGTACACTATGTATATTTTAAATAGTGCATTAAAACAAGGAAATACGAAGACACTTTTCTATGTTAACTAACGGCACGGTATCGGACCTTAATATTGACCTATAATTTTTAAATTGTACCACGTATTATATTACAGGGTAATAGTGTACCTTACCACAGGAAATAATTATAGGTCAATTAGGTGGTACACAGCGTGACCCTAAAATTTACTATGTATGCCTATGCGAAATAGAGTGTTCTGAGAAGCTTAAAATGAAGAAATAAGCGTTCTAAAATGCTTTAAAAATTCAAAGACATCTTTCAATGGTTAACTAACGCAAGGCGCAATATCAGACCTTAATATTGACCCATAATATTTAAATTGGACCAGGTATTTTATTACAGGGTAATAGTGTACCCTACCACAGGAAATAATTATAGGTCAATTAGGGGGTACACTATGTATATTTTAAATAGTGCATTAAAACAAGGAAATACAAAGACACTTTTCTATGTTAACTAACGGCACGGTATCGGACCTTAATATTGACCTATAATTTTTAAATTGGACCACGTATTATATTACAGGGTTATAGTGTACCCTACCACAGGAAATAATTATAGGTCAATTAGGGGGTACGCAGAGTGACCCTAAAGTTTTCTATGTATGCCTATGCGAAATGAAGTGTTCTGAGAAGCTTAAAATGAGGAAATAAGCGTTCTAAAATGCTTTAAAAATTTAAAGACATTTTTCTATGCTAACTAACGGCACGGTATCGGACCTTAATATTGACCTATAATTTTTAAATTGGACCACCTATTATATTACAGGGTAATAGTGTACCCTACCACAGGAAATAATTATAGGTCAATTAGGGGGTACACAGCGTGACCCTAAAGTTTACTATGTATGCCTATGCGAAATAAAGTGTTCTGAGAAGCTTAAAATGAAGAAATAAGTGTTCTAAAATGCTTTAAAAATTCAAAGACATCTTTCAATGGTTAACTAACGCAAGGCGCGATATCAGACCTTAATATGGAACCATAATATTTCAATTGGACCAGGTATTATATTACAGGGTAATAGTGTACCCTACAACAGGAAATAATTATAGGTCAATTAGGGGGTACACTATGTATGTTTTAAATAGTGCATTAAAACAAGAAAATACGAAGACTCTTTTCTATGTTAACTAACGGCACGGTATTGCACCTTAATATTGACCTATAATTTTTAAATTGGACCACGTATTATATTACAGGGTTATAGTGTACCCTACCACAGGAAATAATTATAGGTCAATTAGGGGGTACACAGAGTGACCCTAAAGTTTACTATGTATGCCTATGCGAAATAAAGTGTTCTGAGAAGCTTAAAATGAGGAAATAAGCGTTCTAAAATGCTTTAAAAATTCAAAGACATTTTTCTATGTTAACTAACGGCACGGTATCGGACCTTAATATTGACCTATAATTTTTAAATTGGACCACGTATAATATTAGAGGGTAATAGTGTACCCTACCACAGGAAATAATTATAGGTCATTTAGGGAGTACACAGCGTGACCCTAAATTTTACTATGTATGCCTATGCGAAATAGAGTGTTCTGAGAAGCTTAAAATGAAGAAATAAGCGTTCTAAAATGCTTTAAAAATTCAAAGACATCTTTCAATGGTTAACTAACGCAAGGCGCAATATCAAACCTTAATATTGACCCATAATATTTAAATTGAACCAGGTATTGTATTACAGGGTAATAGTGTACCCTACCACAGGAAATAATTATAGGTCAATTAGGGGGTACACTATGTATATTTTAAATAGTGCATTAAAACAAGGAAATACGAAGACATTTTTCAATGTTAACTAACGGCACGGTATCGGACCTTAATATTGACCTATAATTTTTAAATTGTACCACGTATTATATTACAGGGTAATAGTGTACCCTACCACAGGAAATAATTATAGGTCATTTAGGGGGTACACTATGTATATTTTAAATAGTGCATTAAAACAAGGAAATACGAAGACACTTTTCTATGTTAACTAACGGCACGGTATCGGACCTTAATATTGACCTATAATTTTTAAATTGTACCACGTATTATATTACAGGGTAATAGTGTACCTTACCACAGGAAATAATTATAGGTCAATTAGGTGGTACACAGCGTGACCCTAAAATTTACTATGTATGCCTATGCGAAATAGAGTGTTCTGAGAAGCTTAAAATGAAGAAATAAGCGTTCTAAAATGCTTTAAAAATTCAAAGACATTTTTCTATGTTAACTAACAGCACGGTATCGCACCTTATTATTGACCTATAATTTTTAAATTGGACCACGTATTATATTACAGGGTAATAGTGTACCCTACCAAAGGAAATAATTATAGGTCATTTAGGGGGTACACAGCGTGACCCTAAATTTTACTATGTATGCCTATGCGAAATAGAGTGTTCTGAGATGCTTAAAATGAAGAAATAAGCGTTCTAAAATGCTTTAAAAATTCAAAGACATCTTTCAATGGTTAACTAACGCAAGGCGCAATATCAGACCTTAATATTGACCCATAATATTTAAATTGGACCAGGTATTATATTACAGGGTAATAGTGTACCCTACCACAGGAAATAATTATAGGTCAATTAGGGGGTACACTATGTATATTTTAAATAGTGCATTAAAACAAGGAAATACGAAGACACTTTTCTATGTTAACTAACGGCACGGTATCGGACCTTAATATTGACCTATAATTTTTAAATTGGACCACGTATTATATTACAGGGTTATAGTGTACCCTACCACAGGAAATAATTATATGTAAATTAGGGGGTACGAAGAGTGACCCTAAAGTTTACTATGTATGCCTATGCGAAATAAAGTGTTCTGAGAAGCTTAAAATGAGGAAATAAGCGTTCTAAAATGCTTTAAAAATTCAATGACATTTTTCTATGCTAACTAACGGCACGGTATCGGACCTTAATATTGACCTATATTTTTTAAATTGGATCACCTAATATATTACAGGGTGTACACAATTACAATTGACCTATAATTAATTCCTTACCACAGGAAATAATTATAGGTCAATTAGGGGGTACACAGCGTGACCCTAAAGTTTACTATGTATGCCTATGCGAAATAAAGTGTTCTGAGAAGCTTAAAATGAAGAAATAAGCGTTCTAAAATGCTTTAAAAATTCAAAGACATCTTTCAATGGTTAACTAACGCAAGGCGCAATATCAAACCTTAATATTGACCCATAATATTTAAATTGAACCAGGTATTGTATTACAGGGTAATAGTGTACCCTACCACAGGAAATAATTATAGGTCAATTAGGGGGTACACAGCGTGACCCTAAAGTTTACTATGTATGCCTATGCGAAATAAAGTGTTCTGAGAAGCTTAAAATGAGGAAATAAGCATTCTAAAATGCTTTAAAAATTCAAAGACATTTTTTTATGTTAACTAACGGCACGGTATCGGACCTTAATATTGACCTATAATTTTTAAATTGGACCACGTATTATATTACAGGGTAATAGTGTACCCTACCACAGGATATAATTATAGGTCATTTAGGGGGTACACAGCGTGACCCTAAATTTTACTATGTATGCCTATGCGAAATAGAGTGTTCTGAGATGCTTAAAATGAAGAAATAAGCGTTCTAAAATGCTTTAAAAATTCAAAGACATCTTTCAATTATTAACTAACGCAAGGCGCGATATCAGACCTTAATATGGAACCATAATATTTCAATTGGACCAGGTATTATATTACATGGTAATAGTGTACCCTACAACAGGAAATAATTATAGGTCAATTAGGGGGTACACTATGTATGGTTTAAATAGTGCATTAAAACAAGAAAATACGAAGACACTTTTCTATGTTAACTAACGGCACGGTATTGCACCTTAATATTGACCTATAATTTTTAAATTGGACCACGTATTATATTACAGGGTTATAGTGTACCCTACCACAGGAAATAATTATAGGTCAATTAGGGGGTACACAGAGTGACCCTAAAATTTACTATGTATGCCTATGCGAAATAAAGTGTTCTGAGAAGCTTAAAATGAGGAAATAAGCGTTCTAAAATGCTTTAAAAATTCAAAGACATCTTTCAATGGTTAACTAACGCAAGGCGCAATATCAAACCTTAATATTGACCCATAATATTTAAATTGAACCAGGTATTGTATTACAGGGTAATAGTGTACCCTACCACAGGAAATAATTATAGGTCAATTAGGGGGTACACTATGAATATTTTAAATAGTGCATTAAAACAAGGAAATACGAAGACATTTTTCAATGTTAAATAACGGCACGGTATCGGAACTTAATATTGACCTATAATTTTTAAATTGGACCACGTATTATATTACAGGGTAATAGTGTACCCTACCACAGGAAATAATTATAGGTCATTTAGGGGGTACACAGCGTGACCCTAAATTTTACTATGTATGCCTATGCGAAATAGAGTGTTCTGAGAAGCTTAAAATGAAGAAATAAGCGTTCTAAAATGCTTTAAAAATTCAAAGACATCTTTCAATGGTTATCTAACGCAAGGCGCAATATCAGACCTTAATATTGACCCATAATATTTAAATTGGACCAGGTATTATATTACAGGGTAATAGTGTACCCTACCACAGGAAATAATTATAGGTCAATTAGGGGGTACACTATGTATATTTTAAATAGTGCATTAAAACAAGGAAATACGAAGACACTTTTCTATGTTAACTAACGGCACGGTATCGGACCTTAATATTGACCTATAATTTTTAAATTGTACCACGTATTATATTACAGGGTAATAGTGTACCTTACCACAGGAAATAATTATAGGTCAATTAGGTGGTACACAGCGTGACCCTAAAATTTACTATGTATGCCTATGCGAAATAGAGTGTTCTGAGAAGCTTAAAATGAAGAAATAAGCGTTCTAAAATGCTTTAAAAATTCAAAGACATTTTTCTATGTTAACTAACAGCACGGTATCGCACCTTATTATTGACCTATAATTTTTAAATTGGACCACGTATTATATTACAGGGTAATAGTGTACCCTACCAAAGGAAATAATTATAGGTCATTTAGGGGGTACACAGCGTGACCCTAAATTTTACTATGTATGCCTATGCGAAATAGAGTGTTCTGAGATGCTTAAAATGAAGAAATAAGCGTTCTAAAATGCTTTAAAAATTCAAAGACATCTTTCAATGGTTAACTAACGCAAGGCGCAATATCAGACCTTAATATTGACCCATAATATTTAAATTGGACCAGGTATTATATTACAGGGTAATAGTGTACCCTACCACAGGAAATAATTATAGGTCAATTAGGGGGTACACTATGTATATTTTAAATAGTGCATTAAAACAAGGAAATACGAAGACACTTTTCTATGTTAACTAACGGCACGGTATCGGACCTTAATATTGACCTATAATTTTTAAATTGGACCACGTATTATATTACAGGGTTATAGTGTACCCTACCACAGGAAATAATTATATGTAAATTAGGGGGTACGAAGAGTGACCCTAAAGTTTACTATGTATGCCTATGCGAAATAAAGTGTTCTGAGAAGCTTAAGATGAGGAAATAAGCGTTCTAAAATGCTTTAAAAATTCAATGACATTTTTCTATGCTAACTAACGGCACGGTATCGGACCTTAATATTGACCTATATTTTTTAAATTGGATCACCTAATATATTACAGGGTGTACACAATTACAATTGACCTATAATTAATTCCTTACCACAGGAAATAATTATAGGTCAATTAGGGGGTACACAGCGTGACCCTAAAGTTTACTATGTATGCCTATGCGAAATAAAGTGTTCTGAGAAGCTTAAAATGAAGAAATAAGCGTTCTAAAATGCTTTAAAAATTCAAAGACATCTTTCAATGGTTAACTAACGCAAGGCGCAATATCAAACCTTAATATTGACCCATAATATTTAAATTGAACCAGGTATTGTATTACAGGGTAATAGTGTACCCTACCACAGGAAATAATTATAGGTCAATTAGGGGGTACACAGCGTGACCCTAAAGTTTACTATGTATGCCTATGCGAAATAAAGTGTTCTGAGAAGCTTAAAATGAGGAAATAAGCATTCTAAAATGCTTTAAAAATTCAAAGACATTTTTTTATGTTAACTAACGGCACGGTATCGGACCTTAATATTGACCTATAATTTTTAAATTGGACCACGTATTATATTACAGGGTAATAGTGTACCCTACCACAGGATATAATTATAGGTCATTTAGGGGGTACACAGCGTGACCCTAAATTTTACTATGTATGCCTATGCGAAATAGAGTGTTCTGAGATGCTTAAAATGAAGAAATAAGCGTTCTAAAATGCTTTAAAAATTCAAAGACATCTTTCAATTATTAACTAACGCAAGGCGCGATATCAGACCTTAATATGGAACCATAATATTTCAATTGGACCAGGTATTATATTACAGGGTAATAGTGTACCCTACAACAGGAAATAATTATAGGTCAATTAGGGGGTACACTATGTATGGTTTAAATAGTGCATTAAAACAAGAAAATACGAAGACACTTTTCTATGTTAACTAACGGCACGGTATTGCACCTTAATATTGACCTATAATTTTTAAATTGGACCACGTATTATATTACAGGGTTATAGTGTACCCTACCACAGGAAATAATTATAGGTCAATTAGGGGGTACACAGAGTGACCCTAAAATTTACTATGTATGCCTATGCGAAATAAAGTGTTCTGAGAAGCTTAAAATGAGGAAATAAGCGTTCTAAAATGCTTTAAAAATTCAAAGACATCTTTCAATGGTTAACTAACGCAAGGCGCAATATCAAACCTTAATATTGACCCATAATATTTAAATTGAACCAGGTATTGTATTACAGGGTAATAGTGTACCCTACCACAGGAAATAATTATAGGTCAATTAGGGGGTACACTATGAATATTTTAAATAGTGCATTAAAACAAGGAAATACGAAGACATTTTTCAATGTTAAATAACGGCACGGTATCGGAACTTAATATTGACCTATAATTTTTAAATTGGACCACGTATTATATTACAGGGTAATAGTGTACCCTACCACAGGAAATAATTATAGGTCATTTAGGGGGTACACAGCGTGACCCTAAATTTTACTATGTATGCCTATGCGAAATAGAGTGTTCTGAGAAGCTTAAAATGAAGAAATAAGCGTT
The DNA here is from genome assembly GCF_982258835.1 of Parasteatoda tepidariorum. Lineage (NCBI taxonomy): Eukaryota > Metazoa > Arthropoda > Arachnida > Araneae > Theridiidae > Parasteatoda > Parasteatoda tepidariorum. The sequence goes on along the minus strand of NW_028257414.1, from coordinate 149,756 downwards.
CTAAAATGCTTTAAAAATTCAAAGACATCTTTCAATGGTTATCTAACGCAAGGCGCAATATCAGACCTTAATATTGACCCATAATATTTAAATTGGACCAGGTATTATATTACAGGGTAATAGTGTACCCTACCACAGGAAATAATTATAGGTCAATTAGGGGGTACACTATGTATATTTTAAATAGTGCATTAAAACAAGGAAATACGAAGACACTTTTCTATGTTAACTAACGGCACGGTATCGGACCTTAATATTGACCTATAATTTTTAAATTGTACCACGTATTATATTACAGGGTAATAGTGTACCTTACCACAGGAAATAATTATAGGTCAATTAGGTGGTACACAGCGTGACCCTAAAATTTTCTATGTATGCCTATGCGAAATAGAGTGTTCTGAGAAGCTTAAAATGAAGAAATAAGCGTTCTAAAATGCTTTAAAAATTCAAAGACATTTTTCTATGTTAACTAACAGCACGGTATTGACCTATAATTTTTAAATTGGACCACGTATTATATTACAGGGTAATAGTGTACCCTACCACAGGATATAATTATAGGTCATTTAGGGGGTACACAGCGTGACCCTAAATTTTACTATGTATGCCTATGCGAAATAGAGTGTTCTGAGATGCTAAAAATGAAGAAATAAGCGTTCTAAAATGCTTTAAAAATTCAAAGACATCTTTCAATGGTTAACTAACGCAAGGCGCAATATCAGACCTTAATATTGACCCATAATATTTAAATTGGAATAGGTATTATATTACAGGGTAATAGTGTACCCTACCACAGGAAATAATTATAGGTCAATTAGGGGGTACACTATGTATATTTTAAATAGTGCATTAAAACAAGGAAATACGAATACACTTTTCTATGTTAACTAACGGCACGGTATCGGACCTTAATATTGACCTATAATTTTTAAATTGGACCACGTATTATATTACAGGGTTATAGTGTACCCTACAACAGGAAATAATTATAGGTCAATTAGGTGGTACACAGCGTGACCCTAAAATTTACTATGTATGTCTATGCGAAATAGAGTGTTCTGAGAAGCTTAAAATGAAGAAATAAGCGTTCTAAAATGCTTTAAAAATTCAAAGACATCTTTCAATTATTAACTAACGCAAGGCGCGATATCAGACCTTAATATGGAACCATAATATTTCAATTGGACCAGGTATTATATTACAGGGTAATAGTGTACCCTACAACAGGAAATAATTATAGGTCAATTAGGGGGTACACTATGTATGTTTTAAATAGTGCATTAAAACAAGAAAATACGAAGACACTTTTCTATGTTAACTAACGGCACGGTATTGCACCTTAATATTGACCTATAATTTTTAAATTGGACCACGTATTATATTACAGGGTTATAGTGTACCCTACCACAGGAAATAATTATAGGTCAATTAGGGGGTACACAGAGTGACCCTAAAATTTACTATGTATGCCTATGCGAAATAAAGTGTTCTGAGAAGCTTAAAATGAGGAAATAAGCGTTCTAAAATGCTTTAAAAATTCAAAGACATTTTTCTATGTTAACTAACGGCACGGTATCGGACCTTAATATTGACCTATAATTTTTAAATTGGACCACCTATTATATTACAGGGTAATAGTGTACCCTACCACAAGAAATAATTATAGGTCAATTAGGGGGTACACAGCGTGACCCTAAAGTTTACTACGTATGCCTATGCGAAATAAAGTGTTCTGAGAAGCTTAAAATGAAGAAATAAGCGTTCTAAAATGCTTTAAAAATTCAAAGACATCTTTCAATGGTTAACTAACGCAAGGCGCAATATCAAACCTTAATATTGACCCATAATATTTAAATTGAACCAGGTATTGTATTACAGGGTAATAGTGTACCCTACCACAGGAAATAATTATAGGTCAATTAGGGGGTACACTATGAATATTTTAAATAGTGCATTAAATCAAGGAAATACGAAGACATTTTTCAATGTTAAATAACGGCACGGTATCGGAACTTAATATTGACCTATAATTTTTAAATTGGACCACGTATTATATTACAGGGTAATAGTGTACCCTACCACAGGAAATAATTATAGGTCATTTAGGGGGTACACAGCGTGACCCTAAATTTTACTATGTATGCCTATGCGAAATAGAGTGTTCTGAGAAGCTTAAAATGAAGAAATAAGCGTTCTAAAATGCTTTAAAAATTCAAAGACATCTTTCAATGGTTATCTAACGCAAGGTGCAATATCAGACCTTAATATTGACCCATAATATTTAAATTGGACCAGGTATTATATTACACGGTAATAGTGTACCCTACCACAGGAAATAATTATAGGTCAATTAGGGGGTACACTATGTATATTTTAAATAGTGCATTAAAACAAGGAAATACGAAGACACTTTTCTATGTTAACTAACGGCACGGTATCGGACCTTAATATTGACCTATAATTTTTTAATTGGACCACGTATTATATTACAGGGTTATAGTGTACCCTACCACAGGAAATAATTATAGGTCAATTAGGGGGTACGCAGAGTGACCCTAAAGTTTTCTATGTATGCCTATGCGAAATGAAGTGTTCTGAGAAGCTTAAAATGAGGAAATAAGCGTTCTAAAATGCTTTAAAAATTCAAAGACATTTTTCTATGCTAACTAACGGCACGGTATCGGACCTTAATATTGACCTATAATTTTTAAATTGGACCACCTATTATATTACAGGGTAATAGTGTACCCTACAACAGGAAATAATTAAAGGTCAATTAGGGGGTACACAGCGTGACCCTAAAGTTTACTATGTATGCCTATGCGAAATAGAGTGTTCTGAGATGCTTAAAATGAAGAAATAAGCGTTCTAAAATGCTTAAAAAATTCAAAGACATCTTTCAATGGTTAACTAACGCAAGGCGCAATATCTGACCTTAATATTGACCCATAATATTTAACTTGAACCAGATATTATATCTGAGGGTAATAGTGTACCCTACCACAGGAAATAATTATAGGTCAATTAGGGGGTACACTATGTATATTTTAAATAGTGCATTAAAACAAGGAAATTCGAAGACACTTTTCTATGTTAACTAACGGCACGGTATCTGACCTTAATATTGACCTATAATTTTTAAATTGGACCACGTATTATATTACAGGGTTATAGTGTATCCTACCACAGGAAATAATTATAGGTCAATTAGGGGGTACACAGCGTGACCCTAAAGTTTACTATGTATGCCTATGCGAAATAAAGTGTTCTGAGAAGCTTAAAATGAGGAAATAAGCGTTCTAAAATGCTTTAAAAATTCAAAGACATTTTTCAATGTTAACTAACGGCACGGTATCGGACCTTAATATTGACCTATAATTTTTAAATTGGGCCACGTATTATATTACAGGGTAATAGTGTACCCTACCACAGGAAATAATTATAGGTCATTTAGGGGGTACACAGCGTGACCCTAAATTTTACTATGTATGCTTATGCGAAATAGAGTGTTCTGAGAAGCTTAAAATGAAGAAATAAGCGTTCTAAAATGCTTTAAAAATTCAAAGACATCTTTCAATGGTTAACTAGCGCAAGGCGCAATATCAGACCTTAATATTGACCCATAATATTTAAATTGGACCAGGTATTATATTACAGGGTAATAGTGTACCCTACCACAGGAAATAATTATAGGTCAATTAGGGGATACACTATGTATATTTTAAATAGTGCATTAAAACAAGGAAATACGAAGACACTTTTCTATGTTAACTAACGGCACGGTATCGGACCTTAATATTGACCTATAATTTTTAAACTGGACCACGTATTATATTACAGGGTTATAGTGTACCCTACCACAGGAAATAATTATAGGTCAATTAGGTGGTACACAGCGAGACCCTAAAATTTACTATGTATGTCTATGCGAAATAGAGTGTTCTGAGAAGCTTAAAATGAAGAAATAAGCGTTCTAAAATGCTTTAAAAATTCAAAGACATCTTTCAATTATTAACTAACGCAAGGCGCGATATCAGACCTTAATATGGAACCATAATATTTAAATTGGACCAGGTATTATATTACAGGGTAATAGTGTACCCTACAACAGGAAATAATTATAGGTCAATTAGGGGGTACACTATGTATGTTTTAAATAGTGCATTAAAACAAGAAAATACGAAGACACTTTTCTATGTTAACTAACGGCACGGTATTACACCTTAATATTGACCTATAATTTTTAAATTGGACCACGTATTATATTACAGGGTTATAGTGTACCCTACCACAGGAAATATTTATAGGTCAATTAGGGGGTACACAGAGTGACCCTAAAATTTACTATGTATGCCTATGCGAAATAAAGTGTTCTGAGAAGCTTAAAATGAGGAAATAAGCGTTCTAAAATGCTTTAAAAATTCAAAGACATTTTTCTATGTTAACTAACGGCACGGTATCGGACCTTAATATTGACCTATAATTTTTAAATTGGACCACCTATTATATTACAGGGTAATAGTGTACCCTACCACAGGAAATAATTATAGGTCAATTAGGGGGTACACAGCGTGACCCTAAAGTTTACTACGTATGCCTATGCGAAATAAAGTGTTCGGAGAAGCTTAAAATGAAGAAATAAGCGTTCTAAAATGCTTTAAAAATTTAAAGACATCTTTCAATGGTTAACTAACGCAAGGCGCAATATCATACCTTAATATTGACCCATAATATTTAAATTGAACCAGGTATTGTATTACAGGGTAATAGTGTACCCTACCACAGGAAATAATTATAGGTCAATTAGGGGGTACACTATGAATATTTTAAATAGTGCATTAAAACAAGGAAATACGAAGACATTTTTCAATGTTAAATAACGGCACGGTATCGGACCTTAATATTGACCTATAATTTTTAAATTGGACCACGTATTATATTACAGGGTTATAGTGTACCCTACCACAGGAAATAATTATAGGTCAATTAGGGGGTACGCAGAGTGACCCTAAAGTTTTCTATGTATGCCTATGCGAAATGAAGTGTTCTGAGAAGCTTAAAATGAGGAAATAAGCGTTCTAAAATGCTTTAAAAATTCAAAGACATTTTTCTATGCTAACTAACGGCACGGTATCGGACCTTAATATTGACCTATAATTTTTAAATTGGACCACCTATTATATTACAGGGTAATAGTGTACCCTACAACAGGAAATAATTATAGGTCAATTAGGGGGTACACAGCGTGACCCTAAAGTTTACTATGTATGCCTATGCGAAATAGAGTGTTCTGAGATGCTTAAAATGAAGAAATAAGCGTTCTAAAATGCTTTAAAAATTCAAAGACATCTTTCAATGGTTAACTAACGCAAGGCGCAATATCAGACCTTAATATTGAGCCATAATATTTAACTTGAACCAGGTATTATATCTGAGGGTAATAGTGTACCCTACCACAGGAAATAATTATAGGTCAATTAGGGGGTACACTATGTATATTTTAAATAGTGCATTAAAACAAGGAAATTCGAAGACACTTTTCTATGTTAACTAACGGCACGGTATCTGACCTTAATATTGACCTATAATTTTAAAATTGGACCACGTATTATATTACAGGGTTATAGTGTATCCTACAACAGGAAATAATTATAGGTCAATTAGGGGGTACACAGCGTGACCCTAAAGTTTACTATGTATGCCTATGCGAAATAAAGTGTTCTGAGAAGCTTAAAATGAGGAAATAAGCGTTCTAAAATGCTTTAAAAATTCAAAGACATTTTTCAATGTTAACTAACGGCACGGTATCGGACCTTAATATTGACCTATAATTTTTAAATTGGATCACGTATTATATTACAGGGTAATAGTGTACCCTACCACAGGAAATAATTATAGGTCATTTAGGGGGTACACAGCGTGACCCTAAATTTTACTATGTATGCTTATGCGAAATAGAGTGTTCTGAGAAGCTTAAAATGAAGAAATAAGCGTTCTAAAATGCTTTAAAAATTCAAAGACATCTTTTAATGGTTAACTAGCGCAAGGCGCAATATCAGACCTTAATATTGACCCATAATATTTAAATTGGACCAGGTATTATATTACAGGGTAATAGTGCACCCTACCACAGGAAATAATTATAGGTCAATTAGGGGGTACACTATGTATATTTTAAATAGTGCATTAAAACAAGGAAATACGAAGACACTTTTCTATGTTAACTAACGGCACGGTATCGGACCTTAATATTGACCTATAATTTTTAAATTGTACCACGTATTATATTACAGGGTAATAGTGTACCTTACCACAGGAAATAATTATAGGTCAATTAGGTGGTACACAGCATGACCCTAAAATTTACTATGTATGCCTATGCGAAATAGAGTGTTCTGAGAAGCTTAAAATGAAGAAATAAGCGTTCTAAAATGCTTTAAAAATTCAAAGACATCTTTCAATGGTTAACTAACGCAAGGCGCGATTTTAGACCTTAATATGGAACCATAATATTTCAATTGGACCAGGTATTATATTACAGGGTAATAGTGTACCCTACAACAGGAAATAATTATAGGTCAATTAGGGGGTACACTATGTATGTTTTAAATAGTGCATTAAAACAAGAAAATACGAAGACACTTTTCTATGTTAACTAACGGCACGGTATCGGACCTTAATATTGACCTATAATTTTTAAATTGGACCACGTATTATATTACAGGGTTATAGTGTACCCTACCACAGGAAATAATTATAGGTCAATTAGGGGGTACACAGAGTGACCCTAAAGTTTACTATGTATGCCTATGCGAAATAAAGTGTTCTGAGAAGCTTAAAATGAGGAAATAAGCGTTCTAAAATGCTTTAAAAATTCAAAGACATTTTTCTATGTTAACTAACGGCACGGTATCGGACCTTAATATTGACCTATAATTTTTAAATTGGACCACGTATTATATTACAGGGAAATAGTGTACCCTACCACAGGAAATAATTATAGGTCATTTAGGGGGTACACAGCGTGACCCTAAATTTTACTATGTATGCCTATGCGAAATAGAGTGTTCTGAGATGCTTAAAATGAAGAAATAAGCGTTCAAAAATGCTTTAAAAATTCAAAGACATCTTTCAATGGTTAACTAACGCAAGGCGCAATATCAGACCTTAATATTGACCCATAATATTTAAATTGGACCAGGTATTATATTACAGGGTAATAGTGTACCCTACCACAGGAAATAATTATAGGTCAATTATGGGGTACACTATGTATATTTTAAATAGTGCATTAAAACAAGGAAATACGAAGACACTTTTCTATGTTAACTAACGGCACGGTATCGGACCTTAATATTGACCTATAATTTGTAAATTGGACCACGTATTATATAACAGGGTTATAGTGTACCCTACCACAGGAAATAATTATAGGTCAATTAGGGGGTACGCAGAGTGACCCTAAAGTTTACTATGTATGCCTATGCGAAATAAAGTGTTCTGAGAAGCTTAAAATGAGGAAATAAGCGTTCTAAAATGCTTTAAAAATTCAAAGACATTTTTCTATGCTAACTAACGGCACGGTATCGGATCTTAATATTGACCTATAATTTTTAAATTGGACCACCTATTATATTACAGGGTAATAGTGTACCCTACCACAGGAAATAATTATAGGTCAATTAGGGGGTACACAGCGTGACCCTAAAGTTTACTATGTATGCCTATGCGAAATAAAGTGTTCTGAGAAGCTTAAAATGAAGAAATAAGCGTTCTAAAATGCTTTAAAAATTCAAAGACATCTTTCAATGGTTAACTAACGCAAGGCGCAATATCAAACCTTAATATTGACTCATAATATTTATATTGAACAAGGTATTGTATTACAGGGTAATAGTGTACCCTACCACAGGAAATAATCATAGGTCAATTAGGGGGTACACTATTTATATTTAAAATAGTGCATTAAAACAAGGAAATACGAAGACACTTTTCTATGTTAACTAACGGCACGGTATCGGACCTTAATATTGACCTATAATTTGTAAATTGGACCACGTATTATATTACAGGGTTATAGTGTACCCTATCACAGGAAATAATTATAGGTCAATTAGGGGGTACGCAGAGTGACCCTAAAGTTTACTATGTATGCCTATGCGAAATAAAGTGTTCTGAGAAGCTTAAAATGAGGAAATAAGCGTTCTAAAATGCTTTAAAAATTCAAAGACATTTTTCTATGCTAACTAACGGCACGGTATCGGACCTTAATATTGACCTATAATTTTTAAATTGGACCACCTATTATATTACAGGGTAATAGTGTACCCTACCACAGGAAATAATTATAGGTCAATTAGGGGGTACACAGCGTGACCCTAAAGTTTACTATGTATGCCTATGCGAAATAAAGTGTTCTGAGAAGCTTAAAATGAAGAAATAAGCGTTCTAAAATGCTTTAAAAATTCAAAGACATCTTTCAATGGTTAACTAACGCAAGGCGCAATATCAAACCTTAATATTGACCCATAATATTTAAATTGAACCAGGTATTGTATTTCAGGGTAATAGTGTACCCTACCACAGGAAATAATTATAGGTCAATTAGGGGGTACACTATGTATATTTTAAATAGTGCATTAAAACAAGGAAATACGAAGACACTTTTCTATGTTAACTAACGGCACGGTATCGGACCTTAATATTGACCTATAATTTTTAAATTGTACCACGTATTATATTACAGGGTAATAGTGTACCTTACCACAGGAAATAATTATAGGTCAATTAGGTGGTACACAGCATGACCCTAAAATTTACTATGTATGCCTATGCGAAATAGAGTGTTCTGAGAAGCTTAAAATGAAGAAATAAGCGTTCTAAAATGCTTTAAAAATTCAAAGACATCTTTCAATGGTTAACTAACGCAAGGCGCGATTTTAGACCTTAATATGGAACCATAATATTTCAATTGGACCAGGTATTATATTACAGGGTAATAGTGTACCCTACAACAGGAAATAATTATAGGTCAATTAGGGGGTACACTATGTATGTTTTAAATAGTGCATTAAAACAAGAAAATACGAAGACACTTTTCTATGTTAACTAACGGCACGGTATCGGACCTTAATATTGACCTATAATTTTTAAATTGGACCACGTATTATATTACAGGGTTATAGTGTACCCTACCACAGGAAATAATTATAGGTCAATTAGGGGGTACACAGAGTGACCCTAAAGTTTACTATGTATGCCTATGCGAAATAAAGTGTTCTGAGAAGCTTAAAATGAGGAAATAAGCGTTCTAAAATGCTTTAAAAATTCAAAGACATTTTTCTATGTTAACTAACGGCACGGTATCGGACCTTAATATTGACCTATAATTTTTAAATTGGACCACGTATTATATTACAGGGAAATAGTGTACCCTACCACAGGAAATAATTATAGGTCATTTAGGGGGTACACAGCGTGACCCTAAATTTTACTATGTATGCCTATGCGAAATAAAGTGTTCTGAGAAGCTTAAAATGAAGAAATAAGCGTTCTAAAATGCTTTAAAAATTCAAAGACATCTTTCAATGGTTAACTAACGCAAGGCGCAATATCAAACCTTAATATTGACCCATAATATTTATATTGAACAAGGTATTGTATTACAGGGTAATAGTGTACCCTACCACAGGAAATAATTATAGGTCAATTAGGGGGTACACTATTTATATTTTAAATAGTGCATTAAAACAAGGAAATACGAAGACACTTTTCTATGTTAACTAACGGCACGGTATCGGACCTTAATATTGACCTATAATTTGTAAATTGGACCACGTATTATATTACAGGGTTATAGTGTACCCTATCACAGGAAATAATTATAGGTCAATTAGGGGGTACGCAGAGTGACCCTAAAGTTTACTATGTATGCCTATGCGAAATAAAGTGTTCTGAGAAGCTTAAAATGAGGAAATAAGCGTTCTAAAATGCTTTAAAAATTCAAAGACATTTTTCTATGCTAACTAACGGCACGGTATCGGACCTTAATATTGACCTATAATTTTTAAATTGGACCACCTATTATATTACAGGGTAATAGTGTACCCTACCACAGGAAATAATTATAGGTCAATTAGGGGGTACACAGCGTGACCCTAAAGTTTACTATGTATGCCTATGCGAAATAAAGTGTTCTGAGAAGCTTAAAATGAAGAAATAAGCGTTCTAAAATGCTTTAAAAATTCAAAGACATCTTTCAATGGTTAACAAACGCAAGGCGCAATATCAAACCTTAATATTGACCCATAATATTTAAATTGAACAAGGTATTGTATTACAGGGTAATAGTGTACCCTACCACAGGAAATAATTATAGGTCAATTAGGGGGTACACTATGTATATTTTAAATAGTGCATTAAAACAAGGAAATACGACGACATTTTTCAATGTTAACTAACAGCACGGTATCGGAACTTAATATTGACCTATAATTTTTAAATTGGACCACGTATTATATTACAGGGTAATAGTGTATCCTACCACAGGAAATAATTATAGGTCAATTAGGGGGTACACAGCGTGACCATAAAGTTTACTATGTATGCCTATGCGAAATAAAGTGTTCTGAGAAGCTTAAAATGAAGAAATAAGCGTTCTAAAATGCTTTAAAAATTCAAAGACATCTTTCAATGGTTAACTAACGCTAGGCGCAATATCAGACCTTAATATTGACCCATAATATTTAAATTGGACCAGGTATTATATTACAGGGTAATAGTGTACCCTTCCACAGGAAATAATTATAGGTCAATTAGGGGGTACACTATGTATATTTTAAATAGTGCATTAAAACAAGGAAATACGAAGACACTTTTCTATGTTAACTAACGGCACGGTATCGGACCTTAATATTGACCTATAATTTTTAAATTGGACCACGTATTATATTACAGGGTAATAGTGTACCCTACCACAGGAAATATTTATAGGTCATTTAGGGGGTACACAGCGTGACCCTAAATTTTACTATGTATGCCTATGCGAAATAGAGTGTTCTGAGATGCTTAAAATGAAGAAATAAGCGTTCAAAAATGCTTTAAAAATTCAAAGACATCTTTCAATGGTTAACTAACGCAAGGCGCAATATCAGACCTTAATATTGACCCATAATATTTAAATTGGACCAGGTATTATATTACAGGGTAATAGTGTACCCTTCCACAGGAAATAATTATAGGTCAATTAGGGGGTACACTATGTATATTTTAAATAGTGCATTAAAACAAGGAAATACGAAGACACTTTTCTATGTTAACTAACGGCACGGTATCGGACCTTAATATTGACCTATAATTTTTAAATTGGACCACGTATTATATTACAGGGTTATAGTGTATCCTACCACAGGAAATAATTATAGGTCAATTAGGGGGTACACAGCGTGACCATAAAGTTTACTATGTATGCCTATGCGAAATAAAGTGTTCTGAGAAGCTTAAAATGAAGAAATAAGCGTTCTAAAATGCTTTAAAAATTCAAAGACATCTTTCAATGGTTAACTAACGCTAGGCGCAATATCAGACCTTAATATTGACCCATAATATTTAAATTGGACCAGGTATTATATTACAGGGTAATAGTGTACCCTACCACAGGAAATAATTATAGGTCAATTAGGGGGTACACTATGTATATTTTAAATAGTGCATTAAAACAAGGAAATACGAAGACACTTTTCTATGTTAACTAACGGCACGGTATCGGACCTTAATATTGACCTATAATTTTTAAACTGGACCACGTATTATATTACAGGGTTATAGTGTACCCTACCACAGGAAATAATTATAGGTCAATTAGGGGGTACACAGAGTGACCCTAAAGTTTACTATGTATGCCTATGCGAAATAAAGTGTTCTGAGAAGCTTAAAATGAGGAAATAAGCGTTCAAAAATGCTTTAAAAATTCAAAGACATTTTTCTATGTTAACCAACGGCACGGTATCGGACCTTAATATTGACCTATAATTTTTAAATTGGACCACGTATTATATTACAGGGTAATAGTGTGCCCTACCACAGGAAATAATTGTAGGTCATTTAGGGGGTACACAGCGTGACCCTAAATTTTACTATGTATGCCTATGCGAAATAAAGTGTTCTGAGAAGCTTAAAATGAAGAAATAAGCGTTCTAAAATGCTTTAAAAATTCAAAGACATCTTTCAATGGTTAACTAGCGCAAGGCGCAATATCAGACCTTAATATTGACCCATAATATTTAAATTGGACCAGGTATTATATTACAGGGTAATAGTGCACCCTACCACAGGAAATAATTATAGGTCAATTAGGGGGTACACTATGTATATTTTAAATAGTGCATTAAAACAAGGAAATACGAAGACACTTTTCTATGTTAACTAACGGCACGGTATCGGACCTTAATATTGACCTATAATTTTTAAATTGTACCACGTATTATATTACAGGGTAATAGTGTACCTTACCACAGGAAATAATTATAGGTCAATTAGGTGGTACACAGCATGACCCTAAAATTTACTATGTATGCCTATGCGAAATAGAGTGTTCTGAGAAGCTTAAAATGAAGAAATAAGCGTTCTAAAATGCTTTAAAAATTCAAAGACATCTTTCAATGGTTAACAAACGCAAGGCGCAATATCAAACCTTAATATTGACCCATAATATTTAAATTGGACCAGGTATTATATTACAAGGTAATAGTGTACCCTACCACAGGAAATAATTATAGGTCAATTAGGGGATACACTATGTATATTTTAAATTGTGCATTAAAACAAGGAAATACGAAGACACTTTTCTATGTTAACTAACGGCACGGTATCGGACCTTAATATTGACCCATAATTTTTAAATTGGACCACGTATTATATTACAGGGTAATAGTGTACCCTACCACAGGAAATAATTATAGGTCAATTAGGGGGTACACAGTGTGACCCTAAAGTTTACTATGTATGCCTATGCGAAATAAAGTGTTCTGAGAAGCTTAAAATGAGGAAATAAGCGTTCTAAAATGCTTTTAAAATTCAAAGACATTTTTCTATGCTAACTAACGGCACGGTATCGGACCTTAATATTGACCTATAATTTTTAAATTGGACCACCTATTATATTACAGGGTAATAGTGTACCCTACCACAGGAAATAATTATAGGTCAATTAGGGGGTACACAGCGTGACCCTAAAGTTTACTATGTATGCCTATGCGAAATAAAGTGTTCTGAGAAGCTTAAAATGAAGAAATAAGCGTTCTAAAATGCTTTAAAAATTCAAAGACATCTTTCAATGGTTAACTAACGCAAGGCGCAATATCAAACCTTAATATTGACCCAAAATATTTAAATTGAACAAGGTATTGTATTACAGGGTAATAGTGTACCCTACCACAGGAAATAATTATAGGTCAATTAGGGGGTGCACTATGTATATTTTAAATAGTGCATTAAAACAAGGAAATACGAAGACATTTTTCAATGTTAACTAACGGCACGGTATCGGAACTTGATATTGACCTATAATTTTTACATTGGACCACGTATTATATTACAGGGTAATAATGTACCCTACCACAGGAAATAATTATAGGTCATTTAGGGGGTACACAGCGTGACCCTAAATTTTACTATGCATGCCTATGCGAAATAGAGTGTTCTGAGATGCTTAAAATGAAGAAATAAGCGTTCTAAAATGCTTTAAAAATTCAAAGACATCTTTCAATGGTTAACTAACGCAAGGCGCAATATCAGACCTTAATATTGACCCATAATATTTAAATTGGACCAGGTATTATATTACAGGGTAATAGTGTACCCTTAAACAGGAAATAATTATAGGTCAATTAGGGGGTACACTATGTATATTTTAAATAGTGCATTAAAACAAGGAAATACGAAGACACTTTTCTATGTTAACTAACGGCACGGTATCGGACCTTAATATTGACCTATAATTTTTAAATTGTACCACGTATTATATTACAGGGTAATAGTGTACCTTACCACAGGAAATAATTATAGGTCAATTAGGTGGTACACAGCATGACCCTAAAATTTACTATGTATGCCTATGCGAAATAGAGTGTTCTGAGAAGCTTAAAATGAAGAAATAAGCGTTCTAAAATGCTTTAAAAATTCAAAGACATCTTTCAATGGTTAACTAACGCAAGGCGCAATATCAGACCTTAATATTGACCCATAATATTTAAATTGGACCAGGTATTATATTACAGGGTATTAGTGTACCCTTCCACAGGAAATAATTATAGGTCAATTAGGGCGTACACTATGTATATTTTAAATAGTGCATTAAAACAAGGAAACACGAAGACACTTTTCTATGTTAACTAACGGCACGGTATCGGACCTTAATATTGACCTATAATTTTTAAATTGGACCACGTATTATATTACAGGGTTATAGTGTACCCTACCACAGGAAATAATTATAGGTCAATTAGGGGTACGCAGAGTGACCCTAAAGTTTACTATGTATGCCTATGCGAAATAAAGTGTTCTGAGAAGCTTAAAATGAGGAAATAAGCGTTCTAAAATGCTTTAAAAATTCAAAGACATTTTTCTATGCTAACTAACGGCACGGTATCGGACCTTAATATTGACCTATAATTTTTAAATCGGACCACGTATTATATTACAGGGTAATAGTGTACCCTACCACAGGAAATATTTATAGGTCATTTAGGGGGTACACAGCGTGACCCTAAATTTTACAATGTATGCTTATGCGAAATAGAGAGTTCTGAGAAGCTTAAAATGAAGAAATAAGCGTTCTAAAATGCTTTAAAAATTCAAAGACATTTTTCAATGGTTAACTAGCGCAAGGCGCAATATCAGACCTTAATATTGACCCATAATATTTAAATTGGACCAGGTATTATATTACAGGGTAATAGTATACCCTACCACAGGAAATAATTATAGGTCAATTAGGGGGTACACTATGTATATTTTAAATTGTGCATTAAAACAAGGAAATACGAAGACACTTTTCTATGTTAACTAACGGCACGGTATCGGACCTTAATATTGACCCATAATTTTTAAATTGGACCACGTATTATATTACAGGGTAATAGTGTACCCTACCACAGGAAATAATTATAGGTCAATTAGGGGGTACACAGTGTGACCCTAAAGTTTACTATGTATGCCTATGCGAAATAAAGTGTTCTGAGAAGCTTAAAATGAGGAAATAAGCGTTCTAAAATGCTTTTAAAATTCAAAGACATTTTTCTATGCTAACTAACGGCACGGTATCGGACCTTAATATTGACCTATAATTTTTAAATTGGACCACCTATTATATTACAGGGTAATAGTGTACCCTACAACAGGAAATAATTATAGGTCAATTAGGGGGTACACAGCGTGACCCTAAAGTTTACTATGCATGCCTATGCGAAATAAAGTGTTCTGAGAAGCTTAAAATGAAGAAATAAGCGTTCTAAAATGCTTTAAAAATTCAAAGACATCTTTCAATGGTTAACTAACGCAAGGCGCAATATCAAACCTTAATATTGACCCAAAATATTTAAATTGAACAAGGTATTGTATTACAGGGTAATAGTGTACCCTACCACAGGAAATAATTATAGGTCAATTAGGGGGTGCACTATGTATATTTTAAATAGTGCATTAAAACAAGGAAATACGAAGACATTTTTCAATGTTAACTAACGGCACGGTATCGGAACTTAATATTGACCTATAATTTTTACATTGGACCACGTATTATATTACAGGGTAATAATGTACCCTACCACAGGAAATAATTATAGGTCATTTAGGGGGTACACAGCGTGACCCTAAATTTTACTATGCATGCCTATGCGAAATAGAGTGTTCTGAGATGCTTAAAATGAAGAAATAAGCGTTCTAAAATGCTTTAAAAATTCAAAGACATCTTTCAATGGTTAACTAACGCAAGGCGCAATATCAGACCTTAATATTGACTCATAATATTTAAATTGGACCAGGTATTATATTACAGGGTAATAGTGTACCCTTAAACAGGAAATAATTATAGGTCAATTAGGGGGTACACTATGTATATTTTAAATAGTGCATTAAAACAAGGAAATACGAAGACACTTTTCTATGTTAACTAACGGCACGGTATCGGACCTTAATATTGATCTATAATTTTTAAATTGGACCACGTATTATATTACAGGGTTATAGTGTACCCTACCACAGGAATTAATTATAGGTCATTTAGGGGGTACACAGCGTGACCCTAAATTTTACTATGTATGCCTATGCGAAATAAAGTGTTCTGAGAAGCTTAAAATGAGGAAATAAGCGTTCTAAAATGCTTTAAAAATTCAAAGACATTTTTCTATGTTAACTAACGGCACGGTATCGGACCTTAATATTGACCTATAATTTTTAAATTGGACCACGTATTATATTACAGGGTAATAATGTACCCTACCACAGGAAATAATTATAGGTCATTTAGGGGGTACACAGCGTGACCCTAAATTTTACTATGCATGCCTATGCGAAATAGAGTGTTCTGAGATGCTTAAAATGAAGAAATAAGCGTTCTAAAATGCTTTAAAAATTCAAAGACATCTTTCAATGGTTAACTAACGCAAGGCGCAATATCAGACCTTAATATTGACCCATAATAATTAAATTGGACCAGGTATTATATTACAGGGTAATAGTGTACCCTTAAACAGGAAATAATTATAGGTCAATTAGGGGGTACACTATGTATATTTTAAATAGTGCATTAAAACAAGGAAATACGAAGACACTTTTCTATGTTAACTAACGGCACGGTATCGGACCTTAATATTGATCTATAATTTTTAAATTGGACCACGTATTATATTACAGGGTTATAGTGTACCCTACCACAGGAAATAATTATAGGTCAATTAGGGGGTACGCAGAGTGACCCTAAAGTTTACTATGTATGCCTATGCGAAATAAAGTGTTCTGAGAAGCTTAAAATGAGGAAATAAGCGTTCTAAAATGCTTTAAAAATTCAAAGACATTTTTCTATGCTAACTAACGGCACGGTATCGGACCTTAATATTGACCTATAATTTTTAAATTGGACCACGTATTATATTACAGGGTAATAGTGTACCCTACCACAGAAAATATTTATAGGTCATTTAGGGGGTACACAGCGTGACCCTAAATTTTACTATGTATGCTTATGCGAAATAGAGTGTTCTGAGAAGCTTAAAATGAAGAAATAAGCATTCTAAAATGCTTTAAAAATTCAAAGACATCTTTCAATGGTTAACAAGCGCAAGGCGCAATATCAGACCTTAATATTGACCCATAATATTTAAATTGGACCAGGTATTATATTACAGGGTAATAGTGTACCCTACCACAGGAAATAATTATAGGTCAATTAGGGGGTACACTATGTATATTTTAAATTGTGCATTAAAACAAGGAAATACGAAGACACTTTTCTATGTTAACTAACGGCACGGTATCGGACCTTAATATTGACCCATAATTTTTAAATTGGACCACGTATTATATTACAGGGTAATAGTGTACCCTACCACAGGAAATAATTATAGGTCAATTAGGGGGTACACAGCGTGACCCTAAAGTTTACTATGTATGCCTATGCGAAATAAAGTGTTCTGAGAAGCTTAAAATGAAGAAATAAGCGTTCTAAAATGCTTTAAAAATTCAAAGACATCTTTCAATGGTTAACTAACGCAAGGCGCAATATCAAACCTTAATATTGACCCATAATATTTAAATTGAACAAGGTATTGTATTACAGGGTAATAGTGTACCCTACCACAGGAAATAATTATAGGTCAATTAGGGGGTACACTATGTATATTTTAAATAGTGCATTAAAACAAGGGAATACGAAGACATTTTTCAATGTTAACTAACGGCACGGTATCGGAACTTAATATTGACCTATAATTTTTACATTGGACCACGTATTATATTACAGGGTAATAGTGTACCCTACCACAGGAATTAATTATAGGTCATTTAGGGGGTACACAGCGTGACCCTAAATTTTACTATGTATGCCTATGCGAAATAAAGTGTTCTGAGAAGCTTAAAATGAGGAAATAAGCGTTCTAAAATGCTTTAAAAATTCAAAGACATTTTTCTATGTTAACTAACGGCACGGTATCGGACCTTAATATTGACCTATAATTTTTAAATTGGACCACGTATTATATTACAGGGTAATAATGTACCCTACCACAGGAAATAATTATAGGTCATTTAGGGGGTACACAGCGTGACCCTAAATTTTACTATGTATGCCTATGCGAAATAGAGTGTTCTGAGATGCTTAAAATGAAGAAATAAGCGTTCAAAAATGCTTTAAAAATTCAAAGACATCTTTCAATGGTTAACTAACGCAAGGCGCAATATCAGACCTTAATATTGACCCATAATATTTAAATTGGACCAGGTATTATATTACAGGGTAATAGTGCACCCTACCACAGGAAATAATTATAGGTCAATTAGGGGGTACACTATGTATATTTTAAATAGTGCATTAAAACAAGGAAATACGAAGACACTTTTCTATGTTAACTAACGGCACGGTATCGGAAATTAATATTGACCTATAATTTTTAAATTGGACCACGTATTATATTACAGGGTTATAGTGTACCCTACCACAGGAAATAATTATAGGTCAATTAGGGGGTACGCAGAGTGACCCTAAAGTTTACTATGTATGCCTATGCGAAATAAAGTGTTCTGAGAAGCTTAAAATGAGGAAATAAGCGTTCTAAAATGCTTTAAAAATTCAAAGACATTTTTCTATGCTAACTAACGGCACGGTATCGGACCTTAATATTGACCTATAATTTTTAAATTGGACCACCTATTATATTACAGGGTAATAGTGTACCCTACCACAGGAAATAATTATAGGTCAATTAGAAGGTACACAGCGTGACCCTAAAGTTTACTATGTATGCCTATGCGAAATAAAGTGTTCTGAGAAGCTTAAAATGAAGAAATAAGCGTTCTAAAATGCTTTAAAAATTCAAAGACATCTTTCAATGGTTAACTAACGCAAGGCGCAATATCAAACGTTAATATTGACCCATAATATTTAAATTGAACCAGGTATTGTATTACAGGGTAATAGTGTACCCTACCACAGGAAATAATTATAGGTCAATTAGGGGGTACACTATGTGTATTTTAAATAGTGCATTAAAACAAGGAAATACGAAGACATTTTTCAATGTTAACTAACGGCACGGTATCGGAACTTAATATTGACCTATAATTTTTAAATTGGACCACGTATTATATTACAGGGTAATAGTGTACCCTACCACAGGAAATAATTATAGGTCATTTAGGGGGTACACAGCGTGACCCTAAATTTTACTATGTATGCCTATGGGAAATAGAGTGTTCTGAGAAGCTTAAAATGAAGAAATAAGCGTTCTAAAATGCTTTAAAAATTCAAAGACATCTTTCAATGGTTAAATAACGCAAGGCGCAATATCAGACCTTAATATTGACCCATAATATTTAAATTGGACCAGGTATTATATTACAGGGTAATAGTGTACCCTTAAACAGGAAATAATTATAGGTCAATTAGGGGGTACACTATGTATATTTTAAATAGTGCATTAAAACAAGGAAATACGAAGACACTTTTCTATGTTAACTAACGGCACGGTATCGGACCTTAATATTGACCTATAATTTTTAAATTGTACCACGTATTATATTACAGGGTAATAGTGTACCTTACCACAGGAAATAATTATAGGTCAATTAGGTGGTACACAGCATGACCCTAAAATTTACTATGTATGCCTATGCGAAATAGAGTGTTCTGAGAAGCTTAAAATGAAGAAATAAGCGTTCTAAAATGCTTTAAAAATTCAAAGACATCTTTCAATGGTTAACTAACGCAAGGCGCAATATCAGACCTTAATATTGACCCATAATATTTAAATTGGACCAGGTATTATATTACAGGGTATTAGTGTACCCTTCCACAGGAAATAATTATAGGTCAATTAGGGGGTACACTATGTATATTTTAAATAGTGCATTAAAACAAGGAAATACGAAGACACTTTTCTATGTTAACTAACGGCACGGTATCGGACCTTAATATTGACCTATAATTTTTAAATTGGACCACGTATTATATTACAGGGTTATAGTGTACCCTACCACAGGAAATAATTATAGGTCAATTAGGGGTACGCAGAGTGACCCTAAAGTTTACTATGTATGCCTATGCGAAATAAAGTGTTCTGAGAAGCTTAAAATGAGGAAATAAGCGTTCTAAAATGCTTTAAAAATTCAAAGACATTTTTCTATGCTAACTAACGGCACGGTATCGGACCTTAATATTGACCTATAATTTTTAAATCGGACCACGTATTATATTACAGGGTAATAGTGTACCCTACCACAGGAAATATTTATAGGTCATTTAGGGGGTACACAGCGTGACCCTAAATTTTACAATGTATGCTTATGCGAAATAGAGAGTTCTGAGAAGCTTAAAATGAAGAAATAAGCGTTCTAAAATGCTTTAAAAATTCAAAGACATTTTTCAATGGTTAACTAGCGCAAGGCGCAATATCAGACCTTAATATTGACCCATAATATTTAAATTGGACCAGGTATTATATTACAGGGTAATAGTATACCCTACCACAGGAAATAATTATAGGTCAATTAGGGGGTACACTATGTATATTTTAAATTGTGCATTAAAACAAGGAAATACGAAGACACTTTTCTATGTTAACTAACGGCACGGTATCGGACCTTAATATTGACCCATAATTTTTAAATTGGACCACGTATTATATTACAGGGTAATAGTGTACCCTACCACAGGAAATAATTATAGGTCAATTAGGGGGTACACAGCGTGACCCTAAAGTTTACTATGTATGCCTATGCGAAATAAAGTGTTCTGAGAAGCTTAAAATGAAGAAATAAGCGTTCTAAAATGCTTTAAAAATTCAAAGACATCTTTCAATGGTTAACTAACGCAAGGCGCAATATCAAACCTTAATATTGACCCATAATATTTAAATTGAACAAGGTATTGTATTACAGGGTAATAGTGTACCCTACCACAGGAAATAATTATAGGTCAATTAGGGGGTACACTATGTATATTTTAAATAGTGCATTAAAACAAGGGAATACGAAGACATTTTTCAATGTTAACTAACGGCACGGTATCGGAACTTAATATTGACCTATAATTTTTACATTGGACCACGTATTATATTACAGGGTAATAGTGTACCCTACCACAGGAATTAATTATAGGTCATTTAGGGGGTACACAGCGTGACCCTAAATTTTACTATGTATGCCTATGCGAAATAAAGTGTTCTGAGAAGCTTAAAATGAGGAAATAAGCGTTCTAAAATGCTTTAAAAATTCAAAGACATTTTTCTATGTTAACTAACGGCACGGTATCGGACCTTAATATTGACCTATAATTTTTAAATTGGACCACGTATTATATTACAGGGTAATAATGTACCCTACCACAGGAAATAATTATAGGTCATTTAGGGGGTACACAGCGTGACCCTAAATTTTACTATGTATGCCTATGCGAAATAGAGTGTTCTGAGATGCTTAAAATGAAGAAATAAGCGTTCAAAAATGCTTTAAAAATTCAAAGACATCTTTCAATGGTTAACTAACGCAAGGCGCAATATCAGACCTTAATATTGACCCATAATATTTAAATTGGACCAGGTATTATATTACAGGGTAATAGTGCACCCTACCACAGGAAATAATTATAGGTCAATTAGGGGGTACACTATGTATATTTTAAATAGTGCATTAAAACAAGGAAATACGAAGACACTTTTCTATGTTAACTAACGGCACGGTATCGGAAATTAATATTGACCTATAATTTTTAAATTGGACCACGTATTATATTACAGGGTTATAGTGTACCCTACCACAGGAAATAATTATAGGTCAATTAGGGGGTACGCAGAGTGACCCTAAAGTTTACTATGTATGCCTATGCGAAATAAAGTGTTCTGAGAAGCTTAAAATGAGGAAATAAGCGTTCTAAAATGCTTTAAAAATTCAAAGACATTTTTCTATGCTAACTAACGGCACGGTATCGGACCTTAATATTGACCTATAATTTTTAAATTGGACCACCTATTATATTACAGGGTAATAGTGTACCCTACCACAGGAAATAATTATAGGTCAATTAGAAGGTACACAGCGTGACCCTAAAGTTTACTATGTATGCCTATGCGAAATAAAGTGTTCTGAGAAGCTTAAAATGAAGAAATAAGCGTTCTAAAATGCTTTAAAAATTCAAAGACATCTTTCAATGGTTAACTAACGCAAGGCGCAATATCAAACGTTAATATTGACCCATAATATTTAAATTGAACCAGGTATTGTATTACAGGGTAATAGTGTACCCTACCACAGGAAATAATTATAGGTCAATTAGGGGGTACACTATGTGTATTTTAAATAGTGCATTAAAACAAGGAAATACGAAGACATTTTTCAATGTTAACTAACGGCACGGTATCGGAACTTAATATTGACCTATAATTTTTAAATTGGACCACGTATTATATTACAGGGTAATAGTGTACCCTACCACAGGAAATAATTATAGGTCATTTAGGGGGTACACAGCGTGACCCTAAATTTTACTATGTATGCCTATGGGAAATAGAGTGTTCTGAGAAGCTTAAAATGAAGAAATAAGCGTTCTAAAATGCTTTAAAAATTCAAAGACATCTTTCAATGGTTAAATAACGCAAGGCGCAATATCAGACCTTAATATTGACCCATAATATTTAAATTGGACCAGGTATTATATTACAGGGTAATAGTGTACCCTTAAACAGGAAATAATTATAGGTCAATTAGGGGGTACACTATGTATATTTTAAATAGTGCATTAAAACAAGGAAATACGAAGACACTTTTCTATGTTAACTAACGGCACGGTATCGGACCTTAATATTGACCTATAATTTTTAAATTGTACCACGTATTATATTACAGGGTAATAGTGTACCTTACCACAGGAAATAATTATAGGTCAATTAGGTGGTACACAGCATGACCCTAAAATTTACTATGTATGCCTATGCGAAATAGAGTGTTCTGAGAAGCTTAAAATGAAGAAATAAGCGTTCTAAAATGCTTTAAAAATTCAAAGACATCTTTCAATGGTTAACTAACGCAAGGCGCAATATCAGACCTTAATATTGACCCATAATATTTAAATTGGACCAGGTATTATATTACAGGGTATTAGTGTACCCTTCCACAGGAAATAATTATAGGTCAATTAGGGGGTACACTATGTATATTTTAAATAGTGCATTAAAACAAGGAAATACGAAGACACTTTTCTATGTTAACTAACGGCACGGTATCGGACCTTAATATTGACCTATAATTTTTAAATTGGACCACGTATTATATTACAGGGTTATAGTGTACCCTACCACAGGAAATAATTATAGGTCAATTAGGGGTACGCAGAGTGACCCTAAAGTTTACTATGTATGCCTATGCGAAATAAAGTGTTCTGAGAAGCTTAAAATGAGGAAATAAGCGTTCTAAAATGCTTTAAAAATTCAAAGACATTTTTCTATGCTAACTAACGGCACGGTATCGGACCTTAATATTGACCTATAATTTTTAAATCGGACCACGTATTATATTACAGGGTAATAGTGTACCCTACCACAGGAAATATTTATAGGTCATTTAGGGGGTACACAGCGTGACCCTAAATTTTACAATGTATGCTTATGCGAAATAGAGAGTTCTGAGAAGCTTAAAATGAAGAAATAAGCGTTCTAAAATGCTTTAAAAATTCAAAGACATTTTTCAATGGTTAACTAGCGCAAGGCGCAATATCAGACCTTAATATTGACCCATAATATTTAAATTGGACCAGGTATTATATTACAGGGTAATAGTATACCCTACCACAGGAAATAATTATAGGTCAATTAGGGGGTACACTATGTATATTTTAAATTGTGCATTAAAACAAGGAAATACGAAGACACTTTTCTATGTTAACTAACGGCACGGTATCGGACCTTAATATTGACCCATAATTTTTAAATTGGACCACGTATTATATTACAGGGTAATAGTGTACCCTACCACAGGAAATAATTATAGGTCAATTAGGGGGTACACAGTGTGACCCTAAAGTTTACTATGTATGCCTATGCGAAATAAAGTGTTCTGAGAAGCTTAAAATGAGGAAATAAGCGTTCTAAAATGCTTTTAAAATTCAAAGACATTTTTCTATGCTAACTAACGGCACGGTATCGGACCTTAATATTGACCTATAATTTTTAAATTGGACCACCTATTATATTACAGGGTAATAGTGTACCCTACAACAGGAAATAATTATAGGTCAATTAGGGGGTACACAGCGTGACCCTAAAGTTTACTATGCATGCCTATGCGAAATAAAGTGTTCTGAGAAGCTTAAAATGAAGAAATAAGCGTTCTAAAATGCTTTAAAAATTCAAAGACATCTTTCAATGGTTAACTAACGCAAGGCGCAATATCAAACCTTAATATTGACCCAAAATATTTAAATTGAACAAGGTATTGTATTACAGGGTAATAGTGCACCCTACCACAGGAAATAATTATAGGTCAATTAGGGGGTACACTATGTATATTTTAAATAGTGCATTAAAACAAGGAAATACGAAGACACTTTTCTATGTTAACTAACGGCACGGTATCGGACCTTAATATTGACCTATAATTTTTAAATTGTACCACGTATTATATTACAGGGTAATAGTGTACCTTACCACAGGAAATAATTATAGGTCAATTAGGTGGTACACAGCATGACCCTAAAATTTACTATGTATGCCTATGCGAAATAGAGTGTTCTGAGAAGCTTAAAATGAAGAAATAAGCGTTCTAAAATGCTTTAAAAATTCAAAGACATCTTTCAATGGTTAACTAGCGCAAGGCGCAATATCAGACCTTAATATTGACCCATAATATTTAAATTGGACCAGGTATTATATTACAAGGTAATAGTGTACCCTACCACAGGAAATAATTATAGGTCAATTAGGGGGTACACTATGTATATTTTAAATTGTGCATTAAAACAAGGAAATACGAAGACACTTTTCTATGTTAACTAACGGCACGGTATCGGACCTTAATATTGACCCATAATTTTTAAATTGGACCACGTATTATATTACAGGGTAATAGTGTACCCTACCACAGGAAATAATTATAGGTCAATTAGGGGGTACACAGTGTGACCCTAAAGTTTACTATGTATGCCTATGCGAAATAAAGTGTTCTGAGAAGCTTAAAATGAGGAAATAAGCGTTCTAAAATGCTTTTAAAATTCAAAGACATTTTTCTATGCTAACTAACGGCACGGTATCGGACCTTAATATTGACCTATAATTTTTAAATTGGACCACCTATTATATTACAGGGTAATAGTGTACCCTACCACAGGAAATAATTATAGGTCAATTAGGGGGTACACAGCGTGACCCTAAAGTTTACTATGTATGCCTATGCGAAATAAAGTGTTCTGAGAAGCTTAAAATGAAGAAATAAGCGTTCTAAAATGCTTTAAAAATTCAAAGACATCTTTCAATGGTTAACTAACGCAAGGCGCAATATCAAACCTTAATATTGACCCAAAATATTTAAATTGAACAAGGTATTGTATTACAGGGTAATAGTGTACCCTACCACAGGAAATAATTATAGGTCAATTAGGGGGTGCACTATGTATATTTTAAATAGTGCATTAAAACAAGGAAATACGAAGACATTTTTCAATGTTAACTAACGGCACGGTATCGGAACTTAATATTGACCTATAATTTTTACATTGGACCACGTATTATATTACAGGGTAATAATGTACCCTACCACAGGAAATAATTATAGGTCATTTAGGGGGTACACAGCGTGACCCTAAATTTTACTATGCATGCCTATGCGAAATAGAGTGTTCTGAGATGCTTAAAATGAAGAAATAAGCGTTCTAAAATGCTTTAAAAATTCAAAGACATCTTTCAATGGTTAACTAACGCAAGGCGCAATATCAGACCTTAATATTGACCCATAATATTTAAATTGGACCAGGTATTATATTACAGGGTAATAGTGTACCCTTAAACAGGAAATAATTATAGGTCAATTAGGGGGTACACTATGTATATTTTAAATAGTGCATTAAAACAAGGAAATACGAAGACACTTTTCTATGTTAACTAACGGCACGGTATCGGACCTTAATATTGACCTATAATTTTTAAATTGTACCACGTATTATATTACAGGGTAATAGTGTACCTTACCACAGGAAATAATTATAGGTCAATTAGGTGGTACACAGCATGACCCTAAAATTTACTATGTATGCCTATGCGAAATAGAGTGTTCTGAGAAGCTTAAAATGAAGAAATAAGCGTTCTAAAATGCTTTAAAAATTCAAAGACATCTTTCAATGGTTAACTAACGCAAGGCGCAATATCAGACCTTAATATTGACCCATAATATTTAAATTGGACCAGGTATTATATTACAGGGTATTAGTGTACCCTTCCACAGGAAATAATTATAGGTCAATTAGGGGGTACACTATGTATATTTTAAATAGTGCATTAAAACAAGGAAATACGAAGACACTTTTCTATGTTAACTAACGGCACGGTATCGGACCTTAATATTGACCTATAATTTTTAAATTGGACCACGTATTATATTACAGGGTTATAGTGTACCCTACCACAGGAAATAATTATAGGTCAATTAGGGGTACGCAGAGTGACCCTAAAGTTTACTATGTATGCCTATGCGAAATAAAGTGTTCTGAGAAGCTTAAAATGAGGAAATAAGCGTTCTAAAATGCTTTAAAAATTCAAAGACATTTTTCTATGCTAACTAACGGCACGGTATCGGACCTTAATATTGACCTATAATTTTTAAATCGGACCACGTATTATATTACAGGGTAATAGTGTACCCTACCACAGGAAATATTTATAGGTCATTTAGGGGGTACACAGCGTGACCCTAAATTTTACAATGTATGCTTATGCGAAATAGAGAGTTCTGAGAAGCTTAAAATGAAGAAATAAGCGTTCTAAAATGCTTTAAAAATTCAAAGACATTTTTCAATGGTTAACTAGCGCAAGGCGCAATATCAGACCTTAATATTGACCCATAATATTTAAATTGGACCAGGTATTATATTACAGGGTAATAGTATACCCTACCAAAGGAAATAATTATAGGTCAATTAGGGGGTACACTATGTATATTTTAAATTGTGCATTAAAACAAGGAAATACGAAGACACTTTTCTATGTTAACTAACGGCACGGTATCGGACCTTAATATTGACCCATAATTTTTAAATTGGACCACGTATTATATTACAGGGTAATAGTGTACCCTACCACAGGAAATAATTATAGGTCAATTAGGGGGTACACAGTGTGACCCTAAAGTTTACTATGTATGCCTATGCGAAATAAAGTGTTCTGAGAAGCTTAAAATGAGGAAATAAGCGTTCTAAAATGCTTTTAAAATTCAAAGACATTTTTCTATGCTAACTAACGGCACGGTATCGGACCTTAATATTGACCTATAATTTTTAAATTGGACCACCTATTATATTACAGGGTAATAGTGTACCCTACAACAGGAAATAATTATAGGTCAATTAGGGGGTACACAGCGTGACCCTAAAGTTTACTATGCATGCCTATGCGAAATAAAGTGTTCTGAGAAGCTTAAAATGAAGAAATAAGCGTTCTAAAATGCTTTAAAAATTCAAAGACATCTTTCAATGGTTAACTAACGCAAGGCGCAATATCAAACCTTAATATTGACCCAAAATATTTAAATTGAACAAGGTATTGTATTACAGGGTAATAGTGTACCCTACCACAGGAAATAATTATAGGTCAATTAGGGGGTGCACTATGTATATTTTAAATAGTGCATTAAAACAAGGAAATACGAAGACATTTTTCAATGTTAACTAACGGCACGGTATCGGAACTTAATATTGACCTATAATTTTTACATTGGACCACGTATTATATTACAGGGTAATAATGTACCCTACCACAGGAAATAATTATAGGTCATTTAGGGGGTACACAGCGTGACCCTAAATTTTACTATGCATGCCTATGCGAAATAGAGTGTTCTGAGATGCTTAAAATGAAGAAATAAGCGTTCTAAAATGCTTTAAAAATTCAAAGACATCTTTCAATGGTTAACTAACGCAAGGCGCAATATCAGACCTTAATATTGACCCATAATATTTAAATTGGACCAGGTATTATATTACAGGGTAATAGTGTACCCTTAAACAGGAAATAATTATAGGTCAATTAGGGGGTACACTATGTATATTTTAATTAGTGCATTAAAACAAGGAAATACGAAGACACTTTTCTATGTTAACTAACGGCACGGTATCGGACCTTAATATTGATCTATAATTTTTAAATTGGACCACGTATTATATTACAGGGTTATAGTGTACCCTACCACAGGAATTAATTATAGGTCATTTAGGGGGTACACAGCGTGACCCTAAATTTTACTATGTATGCCTATGCGAAATAAAGTGTTCTGAGAAGCTTAAAATGAGGAAATAAGCGTTCTAAAATGCTTTAAAAATTCAAAGACATTTTTCTATGTTAACTAACGGCACGGTATCGGACCTTAATATTGACCTATAATTTTTAAATTGGACCACGTATTATATTACAGGGTAATAATGTACCCTACCACAGGAAATAATTATAGGTCATTTAGGGGGTACACAGCGTGACCCTAAATTTTACTATGCATGCCTATGCGAAATAGAGTGTTCTGAGATGCTTAAAATGAAGAAATAAGCGTTCTAAAATGCTTTAAAAATTCAAAGACATCTTTCAATGGTTAACTAACGCAAGGCGCAATATCAGACCTTAATATTGACCCATAATAATTAAATTGGACCAGGTATTATATTACAGGGTAATAGTGTACCCTTAAACAGGAAATAATTATAGGTCAATTAGGGGGTACACTATGTATATTTTAAATAGTGCATTAAAACAAGGAAATACGAAGACACTTTTCTATGTTAACTAACGGCACGGTATCGGACCTTAATATTGATCTATAATTTTTAAATTGGACCACGTATTATATTACAGGGTTATAGTGTACCCTACCACAGGAAATAATTATAGGTCAATTAGGGGGTACGCAGAGTGACCCTAAAGTTTACTATGTATGCCTATGCGAAATAAAGTGTTCTGAGAAGCTTAAAATGAGGAAATAAGCGTTCTAAAATGCTTTAAAAATTCAAAGACATTTTTCTATGCTAACTAACGGCACGGTATCGGACCTTAATATTGACCTATAATTTTTAAATTGGACCACGTATTATATTACAGGGTAATAGTGTACCCTACCACAGAAAATATTTATAGGTCATTTAGGGGGTACACAGCGTGACCCTAAATTTTACTATGTATGCTTATGCGAAATAGAGTGTTCTGAGAAGCTTAAAATGAAGAAATAAGCATTCTAAAATGCTTTAAAAATTCAAAGACATCTTTCAATGGTTAACTAGCGCAAGGCGCAATATCAGACCTTAATATTGACCCATAATATTTAAATTGGACCAGGTATTATATTACAGGGTAATAGTGTACCCTACCACAGGAAATAATTATAGGTCAATTAGGGGGTACACTATGTATATTTTAAATTGTGCATTAAAACAAGGAAATACGAAGACACTTTTCTATGTTAACTAACGGCACGGTATCGGACCTTAATATTGACCCATAATTTTTAAATTGGACCACGTATTATATTACAGGGTAATAGTGTACCCTACCACAGGAAATAATTATAGGTCAATTAGGGGGTACACAGCGTGACCCTAAAGTTTACTATGTATGCCTATGCGAAATAAAGTGTTCTGAGAAGCTTAAAATGAAGAAATAAGCGTTCTAAAATGCTTTAAAAATTCAAAGACATCTTTCAATGGTTAACTAACGCAAGGCGCAATATCAAACCTTAATATTGACCCATAATATTTAAATTGAACAAGGTATTGTATTACAGGGTAATAGTGTACCCTACCACAGGAAATAATTATAGGTCAATTAGGGGGTACACTATGTATATTTTAAATAGTGCATTAAAACAAGGGAATACGAAGACATTTTTCAATGTTAACTAACGGCACGGTATCGGAACTTAATATTGACCTATAATTTTTACATTGGACCACGTATTATATTACAGGGTAATAGTGTACCCTACCACAGGAATTAATTATAGGTCATTTAGGGGGTACACAGCGTGACCCTAAATTTTACTATGTATGCCTATGCGAAATAAAGTGTTCTGAGAAGCTTAAAATGAGGAAATAAGCGTTCTAAAATGCTTTAAAAATTCAAAGACATTTTTCTATGTTAACTAACGGCACGGTATCGGACCTTAATATTGACCTATAATTTTTAAATTGGACCACGTATTATATTACAGGGTAATAATGTACCCTACCACAGGAAATAATTATAGGTCATTTAGGGGGTACACAGCGTGACCCTAAATTTTACTATGTATGCCTATGCGAAATAGAGTGTTCTGAGATGCTTAAAATGAAGAAATAAGCGTTCAAAAATGCTTTAAAAATTCAAAGACATCTTTCAATGGTTAACTAACGCAAGGCGCAATATCAGACCTTAATATTGACCCATAATATTTAAATTGGACCAGGTATTATATTACAGGGTAATAGTGCACCCTACCACAGGAAATAATTATAGGTCAATTAGGGGGTACACTATGTATATTTTAAATAGTGCATTAAAACAAGGAAATACGAAGACACTTTTCTATGTTAACTAACGGCACGGTATCGGAAATTAATATTGACCTATAATTTTTAAATTGGACCACGTATTATATTACAGGGTTATAGTGTACCCTACCACAGGAAATAATTATAGGTCAATTAGGGGGTACGCAGAGTGACCCTAAAGTTTACTATGTATGCCTATGCGAAATAAAGTGTTCTGAGAAGCTTAAAATGAGGAAATAAGCGTTCTAAAATGCTTTAAAAATTCAAAGACATTTTTCTATGCTAACTAACGGCACGGTATCGGACCTTAATATTGACCTATAATTTTTAAATTGGACCACCTATTATATTACAGGGTAATAGTGTACCCTACCACAGGAAATAATTATAGGTCAGATAGAAGGTACACAGCGTGACCCTAAAGTTTACTATGTATGCCTATGCGAAATAAAGTGTTCTGAGAAGCTTAAAATGAAGAAATAAGCGTTCTAAAATGCTTTAAAAATTCAAAGACATCTTTCAATGGTTAACTAACGCAAGGCGCAATATCAAACGTTAATATTGACCCATAATATTTAAATTGAACCAGGTATTGTATTACAGGGTAATAGTGTACCCTACCACAGGAAATAATTATAGGTCAATTAGGGGGTACACTATGTGTATTTTAAATAGTGCATTAAAACAAGGAAATACGAAGACATTTTTCAATGTTAACTAACGGCACGGTATCGGAACTTAATATTGACCTATAATTTTTAAATTGGACCACGTATTATATTACAGGGTAATAGTGTACCCTACCACAGGAAATAATTATAGGTCATTTAGGGGGTACACAGCGTGACCCTAAATTTTACTATGTATGCCTATGGGAAATAGAGTGTTCTGAGAAGCTTAAAATGAAGAAATAAGCGTTCTAAAATGCTTTAAAAATTCAAAGACATCTTTCAATGGTTAAATAACGCAAGGCGCAATATCAGACCTTAATATTGACCCATAATATTTAAATTGGACCAGGTATTTTATTACAGGGTAATAGTGTACCCTTCCAAAGGAAATAATTATAGGTCAATTAGGGGGTACACAGTGTGACCCTAAAGTTTACTATGTATGCCTATGCGAAATAAAGTGTTCTGAGAAGCTTAAAATGAGGAAATAAGCGTTCTAAAATGCTTTTAAAATTCAAAGACATTTTTCTATGCTAACTAACGGCACGGTATCGGACCTTAATATTGACCTATAATTTTTAAATTGGACCACCTATTATATTACAGGGTAATAGTGTACCCTACCACAGGAAATAATTATAGGTCAATTAGGGGGTACACAGCGTGACCCTAAAGTTTACTATGTATGCCTATGCGAAATAAAGTGTTCTGAGAAGCTTAAAATGAAGAAATAAGCGTTCTAAAATGCTTTAAAAATTCAAAGACATCTTTCAATGGTTAACTTACGCAAGGCGCAATATCAAACCTTAATATTGACCCATAATATTTAAATTGAACAAGGTATTGTATTACAGGGTAATAGTGTACCCTACCACAGGAAATAATTATAGGTCAATTAGGGGGTACACTATGTATATTTTAAATAGTGCATTAAAACAAGGAAATACGAACCATTTTTCAATGTTAACTAACGGCACGGTATCGGAACTTAATATTGACCTATAATTTTTAAATTGGACCACGTATTATATTACAGGGTAATAGTGTACCGTACCACAGGAAATAATTATAGGTCATTTAGGGGGTACACAGCGTGACCCTAAATTTTACTATGTATGCCTATGCGAAATAGAGTGTTCTGAGAAGCTTAAAATGAAGAAATAAGCGGTCTAAAATGCTTTAAAAATTCAAAGACATCTTTCAATGGTTAACTAACGCAAGGCGCAATATCAGACCTTAATATTGACCCATAAAATTTAAATTGGACCAGGTATTATATTACAGGGTAATAGTGTACCCTACCAAAGGAAATAATTATAGGTCAATTAGGGGGTACACAGCGTGACCCTAAAGTTTACTATGTATGCCTATGCGAAATAAAGTGTTCTGAGAAGCTTAAAATGAGGAAATAAGCGTTCTAAAATGCTTTAAAAATTCAAAGACATTTTTCTATGCTAACTAACGGCACGGTATCGGACCTTAATATTGACCTATAATTTTTAAATTGGACCACCTATTATATTACAGGGTAATAGTGTACCCTACCACAGGAAATAATTATAGGTCAATTAGGGGGTACACAGCGTGACCCTAAAGTTTACTATGTATGCCTATGCGAAATAAAGTGTTCTGAGAAGCTTAAAATGAAGAAATAAGCGTTCTAAAATGCTTTAAAAATTCAAAGACATCTTTCAATGGTTAACTAACGCAAGGCGCAATATCAAACCTTAATATTGACCCATAATATTTAAATTGAACAAGGTATTGTATTACAGGGTAATAGTGTACCCTACCACAGGAAATAATTATAGGTCAATTAGGGGATACACTATGTATGTTTTAAATTGTGCATTAAAACAAGGAAATACGAAGACACTTTTCTATGTTAACTAACGGCACGGTATCGGACCTTAATATTGACCCATAATTTTTAAATTGGACCACGTATTATATTACAGGGTAATAGTGTACCCTACCACAGGAAATAATTATAGGTCAATTAGGGGGTACACAGTGTGACCCTAAAGTTTACTATGTATGCCTATGCGAAATAAAGTGTTCTGAGAAGCTTAAAATGAGGAAATAAGCGTTCTAAAATGCTTTAAAAATTCAAAGTCATTTTTCTATGTTAACTAACGGCACGGTATCGGACCTTAATATTGACCTATAATTTTTAAATTGGACCACGTATTATATTACAGGGTAATAATGTACCCTACCACAGGAAATAATTATAGGTCATTTAGGGGGTACACAGCGTGACCCTAAATTTTACTATGTATGCCTATGCGAAATAGAGTGTTCTGAGATGCTTAAAATTAAGAAATAAGCGTTCAAAAATGCTTTAAAAATTCAAAGACATCTTTCAATGGTTAACTAACGCAAGGCGCAATATCATACCTTAATATTGACCCATAATATTTAAATTGGAATAGGTATTATATTACAGGGTAATAGTGTACCCTACCACAGGAAATAATTATAGGTCAATTAGGGGGTACACTATGTATATTTTAAATAGTGCATTAAAACAAGGAAATACGAAGACACTTTTCTATGTTAACTAACGGCACGGTATCGGAAATTAATATTGACCTATAATTTTTAAATTGGACCACGTATTATATTACAGGGTTATAGTGTACCCTACCACAGGAAATAATTATAGGTCAATTAGGGGGTACGCAGAGTGACCCTAAAGTTTACTATGTATGCCTATGCGAAATAAAGTGTTCTGAGAAGCTTAAAATGAGGAAATAAGCGTTCTAAAATGCTTTAAAAATTCAAAGACATTTTTCTATGCTAACTAACGGCACGGTATCGGACCTTAATATTGACCTATAATTTTTAAATTGGACCACCTATTATATTACAGGGTAATAGTGTACCCTACCACAGGAAATAATTATAGGTCAATTAGGGGGTACACAGCGTGACCCTAAAGTTTACTATGTATGCCTATGCGAAATAAAGTGTTCTGAGAAGCTTAAAATGAAGAAATAAGCGTTCTAAAATGCTTTAAAAATTCAAAGACATCTTTCAATGGTTAACTAACGCAAGGAGCAATATCAAACCTTAATATTGACCCATAATATTTAAATTGAACAAGGTATTGTATTACAGGGTAATAGTGTACCCTACCACAGGAAATAATTATAGGTCAATTAGGGGATACACTATGTATATTTTAAATTGTGCATTAAAACAAGGAAATACGAAGACACTTTTCTATGTTAACTAACGGCACGGTATCGGACCTTAATATTGACCCATAATTTTTAAATTGGACCACGTATTATATTACAGGGTAATAGTGTACCCTACCACAGGAAATAATTATAGGTCAATTAGGGGGTACACAGTGTGACCCTAAAGTTTACTATGTATGCCTATGCGAAATAAAGTGTTCTGAGAAGCTTAAAATGAGGAAATAAGCGTTCTAAAATGCTTTTAAAATTCAAAGACATTTTTCTATGCTAACTAACGGCACGGTATCGGACCTTAATATTGACCTATAATTTTTAAATTGGACCACCTATTATATTACAGGGTAATAGTGTACCCTACCACAGGAAACAATTATAGGTCAATTAGGGGGTACACAGCGTGACCCTAAAGTTTACTATGTATGCCTATGCGAAATAAAGTGTTCTGAGAAGCTTAAAATGAAGAAATAAGCGTTCTAAAATGCTTTAAAAATTCAAAGACATCTTTCAATGGTTAACTAACGCAAGGCGCAATATCAAACCTTAATATTGACCCATAATATTTAAATTGAACAAGGTATTGTATTACAGGGTAATAGTGTACCCTACCACAGGAAATAATTATAGGTCAATTAGGGGGTACACTATGTATATTTTAAATAGTGCATTAAAACAAGTTAATACGAAGACATTTTTCAATATTAACTAACGGCACGGTATCGGAACTTAATATTGACCTATAATTTTTACATTGGACCACGTATTATATTACAGGGTAATAGTGTACCCTACCACAGGAATTAATTATAGGTCATTTAGGGGGTACACAGCGTGACCCTAAATTTTACTATGTATGCCTATGCGAAATAAAGTGTTCTGAGAAGCTTAAAATGAGGAAATAAGCGTTCTAAAATGCTTTAAAAATTCAAAGTCATTTTTCTATGTTAACTAACGGCACGGTATCGGACCTTAATATTGACCTATAATTTTTAAATTGGACCACGTATTATATTACAGGGTAATAATGTACCCTACCACAGGAAATAATTATAGGTCATTTAGGGGGTACACAGCGTGACCCTAAATTTTACTATGTATGCCTATGCGAAATAGAGTGTTCTGAGATGCTTAAAATTAAGAAATAAGCGTTCAAAAATGCTTTAAAAATTCAAAGACATCTTTCAATGGTTAACTAACGCAAGGCGCAATATCATACCTTAATATTGACCCATAATATTTAAATTGGAATAGGTATTATATTACAGGGTAATAGTGTACCCTACCACAGGAAATAATTATAGGTCAATTAGGGGGTACACTATGTATATTTTAAATAGTGCATTAAAACAAGGAAATACGAAGACACTTTTCTATGTTAACTAACGGCACGGTATCGGAAATTAATATTGACCTATAATTTTTAAATTGGACCACGTATTATATTACAGGGTTATAGTGTACCCTACCACAGGAAATAATTATAGGTCAATTAGGGGGTACGCAGAGTGACCCTAAAGTTTACTATGTATGCCTATGCGAAATAAAGTGTTCTGAGAAGCTTAAAATGAGGAAATAAGCGTTCTAAAATGCTTTAAAAATTCAAAGACATTTTTCTATGCTAACTAACGGCATGGTATCGGACCTTAATATTGACCTATAATTTTTAAATTGGACCACCTATTATATTACAGGGTAATAGTGTACCCTACCACAGGAAATAATTATAGGTCAATTAGGGGGTACACAGCGTGACCCTAAAGTTTACTATGTATGCCTATGCGAAATAAAGTGTTCTGAGAAGCTTAAAATGAAGAAATAAGCGTTCTAAAATGCTTTAAAAAT
The DNA here is from genome assembly GCF_982258835.1 of Parasteatoda tepidariorum. NCBI lineage: Eukaryota > Metazoa > Arthropoda > Arachnida > Araneae > Theridiidae > Parasteatoda > Parasteatoda tepidariorum. Next base: position 113,061 of record NW_028257414.1, on the reverse strand, counting down.
TCAAAGACATCTTTCAATGGTTAACTAACGCAAGGAGCAATATCAAACCTTAATATTGACCCATAATATTTAAATTGAACCAGGTATTGTATTACAGGGTAATAGTGTACCCTACCACAGGAAATAATTATAGGTCAATTAGGGGGTACACTATGTGTATTTTAAATAGTGCATTAAAACAAGGAAATACGAAGACATTTTTCAATGTTAACTAACGGCACGGTATCGGAACTTAATATTGACCTATAATTTTTAAATTGGACCACGTATTATATTACAGGGTAATAGTGTACCCTACCACAGGAAATAATTATAGGTCATTTAGGGGGTACACAGCGTGACCCTAAATTTTACTATGTATGCTTATGCGAAATAGAGTGTTCTGAGAAGCTTAAAATGAAGAAATAAGCGTTCTAAAATGCTTTAAAAATTCAAAGACATCTTTCAATGGTTAACTAGCGCAAGGCGCAATATCAGACCTTAATATTGACCCATAATATTTAAATTGGACCAGGTATTATATTACAGGGTAATAGTGTACCCTACCACAGGAAATAATTATAGGTCAATTAGGGGGTACACTATGTATATTTTAAATTGTGCATTAAAACAAGGAAATACGAAGACACTTTTCTATGTTAACTAACGGCACGGTATCGGACCTTAATATTGACCCATAATTTTTAAATTGGACCACGTATTATATTACAGGGTAATAGTGTACCCTACCACAGGAAATAATTATAGGTCAATTAGGGGGTACACAGTGTGACCCTAAAGTTTACTATGTATGCCTATGCGAAATAAAGTGTTCTGAGAAGCTTAAAATGAGGAAATAAGCGTTCTAAAATGCTTTAAAAATTCAAAGACATCTTTCAATGGTTAACTAGCGCAAGGCGCAATATCAGACCTTAATATTGACCCATAATATTTAAATTGGACCAGGTATTATATTACAGGGTAATAGTGTACCCTACCACAGGAAATAATTATAGGTCAATTAGGGGGTACACTATGTATATTTTAAATTGTGCAATAAAACAAGGAAATACGAAGACACTTTTCTATGTTAACTAACGGCACGGTATCGGACCTTAATATTGACCCATAATTTTTAAATTGGACCACGTATTATATTACAGGGTAATAGTGTACCCTACCACAGGAAATAATTATAGGTCAATTAGGGGGTACACAGTGTGACCCTAAAGTTTACTATGTATGCCTATGCGAAATAAAGTGTTCTGAGAAGCTTAAAATGAGGAAATAAGCGTTCTAAAATGCTTTTAAAATTCAATGACATTTTTCTATGCTAACTAACGGCACGGTATCGGACCTTAATATTGACCTATAATTTTTAAATTGGACCACGTATTATATTACAGGGTAATAGTGTACCCTACCACAGGAAATATTTATAGGTCATTTAGGGGGTACACAGCGTGACCCTAAATTTTACTATGTATGCTTATGCGAAATAGAGTGTTCTGAGAAGCTTAAAATGAATTAATAAGCGTTCTAAAATGCTTTAAAAATTCAAAGACATCTTTCAATGGTTAACTAGCGCAAGGCGCAATATCAGACCTTAATATTGACCCATAATATTTAAATTGGACCAGGTATTATATTACAGGGTAATAGTGTACCCTACCACAGGAAATAATTATAGGTCAATTAGGGGGTACACTATGTATATTTTAAATTGTGCATTAAAACAAGGAAATACGAAGACACTTTTCTATGTTAACTAACGGCACGGTATCGGACCTTAATATTGACCCATAATTTTTAAATTGGACCACGTATTATATTACAGGGTAATAGTGTACCCTACCACAGGAAATAATTATAGGTCAATTAGGGGGTACACAGTGTGACCCTAAAGTTTACTATGTATGCCTATGCGAAATAAAGTGTTCTGAGAAGCTTAAAATGAGGAAATAAGCGTTCTAAAATGCTTTTAAAATTCAAAGACATTTTTCTATGCTAACTAACGGCACGGTATCGGACCTTAATATTGACCCATAATTTTTAAATTGGACCACGTATTATATTACAGGGTAATAGTGTACCCTACCACAGGAAATAATTATAGGTCAATTAGGGGGTACACAGTGTGACCCTAAAGTTTACTATGTATGCCTATGCGAAATAAAGTGTTCTGAGAAGCTTAAAATGAGGAAATAAGCGTTCTAAAATGCTTTTAAAATTCAAAGACATTTTTCTATGCTAACTAACGGCACGGTATCGGACCTTAATATTGACCTATAATTTTTAAATTGGACCACGTATTATATTACAGGGTAATAATGTACCCTACCACAGGAAATAATTATAGGTCATTTAGGGGGTACACAGCGTGACCCTAAATTTTACTATGTATGCCTATGCGAAATAGAGTGTTCTGAGATGCTTAAAATTAAGAAATAAGCGTTCAAAAATGCTTTAAAAATTCAAAGACATCTTTCAATGGTTAACTAACGCAAGGCGCAATATCATACCTTAATATTGACCCATAATATTTAAATTGGAATAGGTATTATATTACAGGGTAATAGTGTACCCTACCACAGGAAATAATTATAGGTCAATTAGGGGGTACACTATGTATATTTTAAATAGTGCATTAAAACAAGGAAATACGAAGACACTTTTCTATGTTAACTAACGGCACGGTATCGGAAATTAATATTGACCTATAATTTTTAAATTGGACCACGTATTATATTACAGGGTTATAGTGTACCCTACCACAGGAAATAATTATAGGTCAATTAGGGGGTACGCAGAGTGACCCTAAAGTTTACTATGTATGCCTATGCGAAATAAAGTGTTCTGAGAAGCTTAAAATGAGGAAATAAGCGTTCTAAAATGCTTTAAAAATTCAAAGACATTTTTCTATGCTAACTAACGGCACGGTATCGGACCTTAATATTGACCTATAATTTTTAAATTGGACCACCTATTATATTACAGGGTAATAGTGTACCCTACCACAGGAAATAATTATAGGTCAATTAGGGGGTACACAGCGTGACCCTAAAGTTTACTATGTATGCCTATGCGAAATAAAGTGTTCTGAGAAGCTTAAAATGAAGAAATAAGCGTTCTAAAATGCTTTAAAAATTCAAAGACATCTTTCAATGGTTAACTAACGCAAGGAGCAATATCAAACCTTAATATTGACCCATAATATTTAAATTGAACAAGGTATTGTATTACAGGGTAATAGTGTACCCTACCACAGGAAATAATTATAGGTCAATTAGGGGATACACTATGTATATTTTAAATTGTGCATTAAAACAAGGAAATACGAAGACACTTTTCTATGTTAACTAACGGCACGGTATCGGACCTTAATATTGACCCATAATTTTTAAATTGGACCACGTATTATATTACAGGGTAATAGTGTACCCTACCACAGGAAATAATTATAGGTCAATTAGGGGGTACACAGTGTGACCCTAAAGTTTACTATGTATGCCTATGCGAAATAAAGTGTTCTGAGAAGCTTAAAATGAGGAAATAAGCGTTCTAAAATGCTTTTAAAATTCAAAGACATTTTTCTATGCTAACTAACGGCACGGTATCGGACCTTAATATTGACCTATAATTTTTAAATTGGACCACCTATTATATTACAGGGTAATAGTGTACCCTACCACAGGAAACAATTATAGGTCAATTAGGGGGTACACAGCGTGACCCTAAAGTTTACTATGTATGCCTATGCGAAATAAAGTGTTCTGAGAAGCTTAAAATGAAGAAATAAGCGTTCTAAAATGCTTTAAAAATTCAAAGACATCTTTCAATGGTTAACTAACGCAAGGCGCAATATCAAACCTTAATATTGACCCATAATATTTAAATTGAACAAGGTATTGTATTACAGGGTAATAGTGTACCCTACCACAGGAAATAATTATAGGTCAATTAGGGGGTACACTATGTATATTTTAAATAGTGCATTAAAACAAGTTAATACGAAGACATTTTTCAATATTAACTAACGGCACGGTATCGGAACTTAATATTGACCTATAATTTTTACATTGGACCACGTATTATATTACAGGGTAATAGTGTACCCTACCACAGGAATTAATTATAGGTCATTTAGGGGGTACACAGCGTGACCCTAAATTTTACTATGTATGCCTATGCGAAATAAAGTGTTCTGAGAAGCTTAAAATGAGGAAATAAGCGTTCTAAAATGCTTTAAAAATTCAAAGTCATTTTTCTATGTTAACTAACGGCACGGTATCGGACCTTAATATTGACCTATAATTTTTAAATTGGACCACGTATTATATTACAGGGTAATAATGTACCCTACCACAGGAAATAATTATAGGTCATTTAGGGGGTACACAGCGTGACCCTAAATTTTACTATGTATGCCTATGCGAAATAGAGTGTTCTGAGATGCTTAAAATTAAGAAATAAGCGTTCAAAAATGCTTTAAAAATTCAAAGACATCTTTCAATGGTTAACTAACGCAAGGCGCAATATCATACCTTAATATTGACCCATAATATTTAAATTGGAATAGGTATTATATTACAGGGTAATAGTGTACCCTACCACAGGAAATAATTATAGGTCAATTAGGGGGTACACTATGTATATTTTAAATAGTGCATTAAAACAAGGAAATACGAAGACACTTTTCTATGTTAACTAACGGCACGGTATCGGAAATTAATATTGACCTATAATTTTTAAATTGGACCACGTATTATATTACAGGGTTATAGTGTACCCTACCACAGGAAATAATTATAGGTCAATTAGGGGGTACGCAGAGTGACCCTAAAGTTTACTATGTATGCCTATGCGAAATAAAGTGTTCTGAGAAGCTTAAAATGAGGAAATAAGCGTTCTAAAATGCTTTAAAAATTCAAAGACATTTTTCTATGCTAACTAACGGCATGGTATCGGACCTTAATATTGACCTATAATTTTTAAATTGGACCACCTATTATATTACAGGGTAATAGTGTACCCTACCACAGGAAATAATTATAGGTCAATTAGGGGGTACACAGCGTGACCCTAAAGTTTACTATGTATGCCTATGCGAAATAAAGTGTTCTGAGAAGCTTAAAATGAAGAAATAAGCGTTCTAAAATGCTTTAAAAATTCAAAGACATCTTTCAATGGTTAACTAACGCAAGGAGCAATATCAAACCTTAATATTGACCCATAATATTTAAATTGAACCAGGTATTGTATTACAGGGTAATAGTGTACCCTACCACAGGAAATAATTATAGGTCAATTAGGGGGTACACTATGTGTATTTTAAATAGTGCATTAAAACAAGGAAATACGAAGACATTTTTCAATGTTAACTAACGGCACGGTATCGGAACTTAATATTGACCTATAATTTTTAAATTGGACCACGTATTATATTACAGGGTAATAGTGTACCCTACCACAGGAAATAATTATAGGTCATTTAGGGGGTACACAGCGTGACCCTAAATTTTACTATGTATGCTTATGCGAAATAGAGTGTTCTGAGAAGCTTAAAATGAAGAAATAAGCGTTCTAAAATGCTTTAAAAATTCAAAGACATCTTTCAATGGTTAACTAGCGCAAGGCGCAATATCAGACCTTAATATTGACCCATAATATTTAAATTGGACCAGGTATTATATTACAGGGTAATAGTGTACCCTACCACAGGAAATAATTATAGGTCAATTAGGGGGTACACTATGTATATTTTAAATTGTGCATTAAAACAAGGAAATACGAAGACACTTTTCTATGTTAACTAACGGCACGGTATCGGACCTTAATATTGACCCATAATTTTTAAATTGGACCACGTATTATATTACAGGGTAATAGTGTACCCTACCACAGGAAATAATTATAGGTCAATTAGGGGGTACACAGTGTGACCCTAAAGTTTACTATGTATGCCTATGCGAAATAAAGTGTTCTGAGAAGCTTAAAATGAGGAAATAAGCGTTCTAAAATGCTTTTAAAATTCAAAGACATTTTTCTATGCTAACTAACGGAACGGTATCGGACCTTAATATTGACCTATAATTTTTAAATTGGACCACCTATTATATTACAGGGTAATAGTGTACCCTACCACAGGAAATAATTATAGGTCAATTAGGGGGTACACAGCGTGACCCTAAAGTTTACTATGTATGCCTATGCGAAATAAAGTGTTCTGAGAAGCTTAAAATGAAGAAATAAGCGGTCTAAAATGCTTTAAAAATTCAAAGACATCTTTCAATGGTTAACTAACGCAAGGCGCAATATCAAACCTTAATATTGACCCATAATATTTAAATTGAACAAGGTATTGTATTACAGGGTAATAGTGTACCCTACCACAGGAAATAATTATAGGTCAATTAGGGGGTACACTATGTATATTTTAAATTGTGCATTAAAACAAGGAAATACGAAGACACTTTTCTATGTTAACTAACGGCACGGTATCGGACCTTAATATTGACCCATAATTTTTAAATTGGACCACGTATTATATTACAGGGTAATAGTGTACCCTACCACAGGAAATAATTATAGGTCAATTAGGGGGTACACAGTGTGACCCTAAAGTTTACTATGTATGCCTATGCGAAATAAAGTGTTCTGAGAAGCTTAAAATGAGGAAATAAGCGTTCTAAAATGCTTTTAAAATTCAAAGACATTTTTCTATGCTAACTAACGGCACGGTATCGGACCTTAATATTGACCTATAATTTTTAAATTGGACCACCTATTATATTAAAGGGTAATAGTGTACCCTACCACAGGAAATAATTATAGGTCAATTAGGGGGTACACAGCGTGACCCTAAAGTTTACTATGTATGCCTATGCGAAATAAAATGTTCTGAGAAGCTTAAAATGAAGAAATAAGCGTTCTAAAATGCTTTAAAAATTCAAAGACATCTTTCAATGGTTAACTAACGCAAGGCGCAATATCAAACCTTAATATTGACCCATAATATTTAAATTGAACAAGGTATTGTATTACAGGGTAATAGTGTACCCTACCACAGGAAATAATTATAGGTCAATTAGGGGGTACACTATGTATATTTTAAATAGTGCATTAAAACAAGTTAATACGAAGACATTTTTCAATGTTAACTAACGGCACGGTATCGGAACTTAATATTGACCTATAATTTTTACATTGGACCACGTATTATATTACAGGGTAATAGTGTACCCTACCACAGGAATTAATTATAGGTCATTTAGGGGGTACACAGCGTGACCCTAAATTTTACTATGTATGCCTATGCGAAATAAAGTGTTCTGAGAAGCTTAAAATGAGGAAATAAGCGTTCTAAAATGCTTTAAAAATTCAAAGACATTTTTCTATGTTAACTAACGGCACGGTATCGGACCTTAATATTGACCTATAATTTTTAAATTGGACCACGTATTATATTACAGGGTAATAATGTACCCTACCACAGGAAATAATTATAGGTCATTTAGGGGGTACACAGCGTGACCCTAAATTTTACTATGTATGCCTATGCGAAATAGAGTGTTCTGAGATGCTTAAAATGAAGAAATAAGCGTTCAAAAATGCTTTAAAAATTCAAAGACATCTTTCAATGGTTAACTAACGCAAGGCGCAATATCATACCTTAATATTGACCCATAATATTTAAATTGGAATAGGTATTATATTACAGGGTAATAGTGTACCCTACCACAGGAAATAATTATAGGTCAATTAGGGGGTACACTATGTATATTTTAAATAGTGCATTAAAACAAGGAAATACGAAGACACTTTTCTATGTTAACTAACGGCACGGTATCGGAAATTAATATTGACCTATAATTTTTAAATTGGACCACGTATTATATTACAGGGTTATAGTGTACCCTACCACAGGAAATAATTATAGGTCAATTAGGGGGTACGCAGAGTGACCCTAAAGTTTACTATGTATGCCTATGCGAAATAAAGTGTTCTGAGAAGCTTAAAATGAGGAAATAAGCGTTCTAAAATGCTTTAAAAATTCAAAGACATTTTTCTATGCTAACTAACGGCATGGTATCGGACCTTAATATTGACCTATAATTTTTAAATTGGACCACCTATTATATTACAGGGTAATAGTGTACCCTACCACAGGAAATAATTATAGGTCAATTAGGGGGTACACAGCGTGACCCTAAAGTTTACTATGTATGCCTATGCGAAATAAAGTGTTCTGAGAAGCTTAAAATGAAGAAATAAGCGTTCTAAAATGCTTTAAAAATTCAAAGACATCTTTCAATGGTTAACTAACGCAAGGAGCAATATCAAACCTTAATATTGACCCATAATATTTAAATTGAACCAGGTATTGTATTACAGGGTAATAGTGTACCCTACCACAGGAAATAATTATAGGTCAATTAGGGGGTACACTATGTGTATTTTAAATAGTGCATTAAAACAAGGAAATACGAAGACATTTTTCAATGTTAACTAACGGCACGGTATCGGAACTTAATATTGACCTATAATTTTTAAATTGGACCACGTATTATATTACAGGGTAATAGTGTACCCTACCACAGGAAATAATTATAGGTCATTTAGGGGGTACACAGCGTGACCCTAAATTTTACTATGTATGCTTATGCGAAATAGAGTGTTCTGAGAAGCTTAAAATGAAGAAATAAGCGTTCTAAAATGCTTTAAAAATTCAAAGACATCTTTCAATGGTTAACTAGCGCAAGGCGCAATATCAGACCTTAATATTGACCCATAATATTTAAATTGGACCAGGTATTATATTACAGGGTAATAGTGTACCCTACCACAGGAAATAATTATAGGTCAATTAGGGGGTACACTATGTATATTTTAAATTGTGCATTAAAACAAGGAAATACGAAGACACTTTTCTATGTTAACTAACGGCACGGTATCGGACCTTAATATTGACCCATAATTTTTAAATTGGACCACGTATTATATTACAGGGTAATAGTGTACCCTACCACAGGAAATAATTATAGGTCAATTAGGGGGTACACAGTGTGACCCTAAAGTTTACTATGTATGCCTATGCGAAATAAAGTGTTCTGAGAAGCTTAAAATGAGGAAATAAGCGTTCTAAAATGCTTTTAAAATTCAAAGACATTTTTCTATGCTAACTAACGGAACGGTATCGGACCTTAATATTGACCTATAATTTTTAAATTGGACCACCTATTATATTACAGGGTAATAGTGTACCCTACCACAGGAAATAATTATAGGTCAATTAGGGGGTACACAGCGTGACCCTAAAGTTTACTATGTATGCCTATGCGAAATAAAGTGTTCTGAGAAGCTTAAAATGAAGAAATAAGCGGTCTAAAATGCTTTAAAAATTCAAAGACATCTTTCAATGGTTAACTAACGCAAGGCGCAATATCAAACCTTAATATTGACCCATAATATTTAAATTGAACAAGGTATTGTATTACAGGGTAATAGTGTACCCTACCACAGGAAATAATTATAGGTCAATTAGGGGGTACACTATGTATATTTTAAATTGTGCATTAAAACAAGGAAATACGAAGACACTTTTCTATGTTAACTAACGGCACGGTATCGGACCTTAATATTGACCCATAATTTTTAAATTGGACCACGTATTATATTACAGGGTAATAGTGTACCCTACCACAGGAAATAATTATAGGTCAATTAGGGGGTACACAGTGTGACCCTAAAGTTTACTATGTATGCCTATGCGAAATAAAGTGTTCTGAGAAGCTTAAAATGAGGAAATAAGCGTTCTAAAATGCTTTTAAAATTCAAAGACATTTTTCTATGCTAACTAACGGCACGGTATCGGACCTTAATATTGACCTATAATTTTTAAATTGGACCACCTATTATATTAAAGGGTAATAGTGTACCCTACCACAGGAAATAATTATAGGTCAATTAGGGGGTACACAGCGTGACCCTAAAGTTTACTATGTATGCCTATGCGAAATAAAATGTTCTGAGAAGCTTAAAATGAAGAAATAAGCGTTCTAAAATGCTTTAAAAATTCAAAGACATCTTTCAATGGTTAACTAACGCAAGGCGCAATATCAAACCTTAATATTGACCCATAATATTTAAATTGAACAAGGTATTGTATTACAGGGTAATAGTGTACCCTACCACAGGAAATAATTATAGGTCAATTAGGGGGTACACTATGTATATTTTAAATAGTGCATTAAAACAAGTTAATACGAAGACATTTTTCAATGTTAACTAACGGCACGGTATCGGAACTTAATATTGACCTATAATTTTTACATTGGACCACGTATTATATTACAGGGTAATAGTGTACCCTACCACAGGAATTAATTATAGGTCATTTAGGGGGTACACAGCGTGACCCTAAATTTTACTATGTATGCCTATGCGAAATAAAGTGTTCTGAGAAGCTTAAAATGAGGAAATAAGCGTTCTAAAATGCTTTAAAAATTCAAAGACATTTTTCTATGTTAACTAACGGCACGGTATCGGACCTTAATATTGACCTATAATTTTTAAATTGGACCACGTATTATATTACAGGGTAATAATGTACCCTACCACAGGAAATAATTATAGGTCATTTAGGGGGTACACAGCGTGACCCTAAATTTTACTATGTATGCCTATGCGAAATAGAGTGTTCTGAGATGCTTAAAATGAAGAAATAAGCGTTCAAAAATGCTTTAAAAATTCAAAGACATCTTTCAATGGTTAACTAACGCAAGGCGCAATATCATACCTTAATATTGACCCATAATATTTAAATTGGAATAGGTATTATATTACAGGGTAATAGTGTACCCTACCACAGGAAATAATTATAGGTCAATTAGGGGGTACACTATGTATATTTTAAATAGTGCATTAAAACAAGGAAATACGAAGACACTTTTCTATGTTAACTAACGGCACGGTATCGGAAATTAATATTGACCTATAATTTTTAAATTGGACCACGTATTATATTACAGGGTTATAGTGTACCCTACCACAGGAAATAATTATAGGTCAATTAGGGGGTACGCAGAGTGACCCTAAAGTTTACTATGTATGCCTATGCGAAATAAAGTGTTCTGAGAAGCTTAAAATGAGGAAATAAGCGTTCTAAAATGCTTTAAAAATTCAAAGACATTTTTCTATGCTAACTAACGGCACGGTATCGGACCTTAATATTGACCTATAATTTTTAAATTGGACCACCTATTATATTACAGGGTAATAGTGTACCCTACCACAGGAAATAATTATAGGTCAATTAGGGGGTACACAGCGTGACCCTAAAGTTTACTATGTATGCCTATGCGAAATAAAGTGTTCTGAGAAGCTTAAAATGAAGAAATAAGCGTTCTAAAATGCTTTAAAAATTCAAAGACATCTTTCAATGGTTAACTAACGCAAGGCGCAATATCAAACCTTAATATTGACCCATAATATTTAAATTGAACCAGGTATTGTATTACAGGGTAATAGTGTACCCTACCACAGGAAATAATTATAGGTCAATTAGGGGGTACACTATGTGTATTTTAAATAGTGCATTAAAACAAGGAAATACGAAGACATTTTTCAATGTTAACTAACGGCACGGTATCGGAACTTAATATTGACCTATAATTTTTAAATTGGACCACGTATTATATTACAGGGTAATAGTGTACCCTACCACAGGAAATAATTATAGGTCATTTAGGGGGTACACAGCGTGACCCTAAATTTTACTATGTATGCCTATGGGAAATAGAGTGTTCTGAGAAGCTTAAAATGAAGAAATAAGCGTTCTAAAATGCTTTAAAAATTCAAAGACATCTTTCAATGGTTAAATAACGCAAGGCGCAATATCAGACCTTAATATTGACCCATAATATTTAAATTGGACCAGGTATTATATTACAGGGTAATAGTGTACCCTTCCAAAGGAAATAATTATAGGTCAATTAGGGGGTACACAGTGTGACCCTAAAGTTTACTATGTATGCCTATGCGAAATAAAGTGTTCTGAGAAGCTTAAAATGAGGAAATAAGCGTTCTAAAATGCTTTTAAAATTCAAAGACATTTTTCTATGCTAACTAACGGCACGGTATCGGACCTTAATATTGACCTATAATTTTTAAATTGGACCACCTATTATATTACAGGGTAATAGTGTACCCTACCACAGGAAATAATTATAGGTCAATTAGGGGGTACACAGCGTGACCCTAAAGTTTACTATGTATGCCTATGCGAAATAAAGTGTTCTGAGAAGCTTAAAATGAAAAAATAAGCGTTCTAAAATGCTTTAAAAATTCAAAGACATCTTTCAATGGTTAACTTACGCAAGGCGCAATATCAAACCTTAATATTGACCCATAATATTTAAATTGAACAAGGTATTGTATTACAGGGTAATAGTGTACCCTACCACAGGAAATAATTATAGGTCAATTAGGGGGTACACTATGTATATTTTAAATAGTGCATTAAAACAAGGAAATACGAAGACATTTTTCAATGTTAACTAACAGCACGGTATCGGAACTTAATATTGACCTATAATTTTTAAATTGGACCACGTATTATATTACAGGGTAATAGTGTACCCTACCACAGGAAATAATTATAGGTCATTTAGGGGGTACACAGCGTGACCCTAAATTTTACTATGTATGCCTATGCGAAATAGAGTGTTCTGAGAAGCTTAAAATGAAGAAATAAAGTTTCTAAAATGCTTTAAAAATTCAAAGACATCTTTCAATGGTTAACTAACGCAAGGCGCAATATCAGACCTTAATATTGACCCATAAAATTTAAATTGGACCAGGTATTATATTACAGGGTAATAGTGTACCCTACTAAAGGAAATAATTATAGGTCAATTAGGGGGTACACAGCGTGACCCTAAAGTTTACTATGTATGCCTATGCGAAATAAAGTGTTCTGAGAAGCTTAAAATGAGGAAATAAGCGTTCTAAAATGCTTTAAAAATTCAAAGACATTTTTCTATGTTAACTAACGGCACGGTATCGGACCTTAATATTGACCTATAATTTTTAAATTGGACCACGTATTATATTACAGGGTACTAGTGTACCCTACCACAGGAAATAATTATAGGTCATTTAGGGGGTACGAAGCGTGACCCTAAATTTTACTATGTATGCCTATGCGAAATAGAGTGTTCTGAGATGCTTAAAAAGAAGAAATAAGCGTTCTAAAATGCTTTAAAAATTCAAAGACATCTTCCAATGGTTAACTAACGCAAGGCGCAATATCAAACCTTAATATTGACCCATAATATTTAAATTGAACAAGGTATTGTATTACAGGGTAATAGTGTACCCTACCACAGGAAATAATTATAGGTCAATTAGGGGGTACACTATGTATATTTTAAATAGTGCATTAAAACAAGGAAATACGAAGACATTTTTCAATGTTAACTAACGGCACGGTATCGGAACTTAATATTGACCTATAATTTTTACATTGGACCACGTATTATATTACAGGGTAATAGTGTACCCTACCACAGGAATTAATTATAGGTCATTTAGGGGGTACACAGCGTGACCCTAAATTTTACTATGTATGCCTATGCGAAATAAAGTGTTCTGAGAAGCTTAAAATGAGGAAATAAGCGTTCTAAAATGCTTTAAAAATTCAAAGACATTTTTCTATGTTAACTAACGGCACGGTATCGGACCTTAATATTGACCTATAATTTTCAAATTGGACCACGTATTATATTACAGGGTAATAATGTACCCTACCACAGGAAATAATTATAGGTCATTTAGGGGGTACACAGCGTGACCCTAAATTTTACTATGTATGCCTATGCGAAATAGAGTGTTCTGAGATGCTTAAAATGAAGAAATAAGCGTTCTAAAATGCTTTAAAAATTCAAAGACATCTTTCAATGGTTAACTAACGCAAGGCGCAATATCAGACCTTAATATTGACCCATAATATTTAAATTGGACCAGGTATTATATTACAGGGTAATAGTGTACCCTACCACAGGAAATAATTATAGGTCAATTAGATGATACACTATGTATATTTTAAATAGTGCATTAAAACATGGAAATACGAAGACACTTTTCTATGTTAACTAACGGCACGGTATCGGACCTTAATATTGACCTATAATTTTTAAACTGGACCACGTATTATATTACAGGGTTATAGTGTACCCTACCACAGGAAATAATTATAGGTCAATTAGGGGGTACACAGAGTGACCCTAAAGTTTACTATGTATGCCTATGCGAAATAAAGTGTTCTGAGAAGCTTAAAATGAGGAAATAAGCGTTCTAAAATGCTTTAAAAATTCAAAGACATTTTTCTATGTTAACTAACGGCACGGTATCGGACCTTAATATTGACCTATAATTTTTAAATTGGACCACGTATTATATTACAGGGTAATAGTGTGCCCTACCACAGGAAATAATTATAGGTCATTTAGGGGGTACACAGCGTGACCCTAAATTTTACTATGTATGCCTATGCGAAATAAAGTGTTCTGAGAAGCTTAAAATGAAGAAATAAGCATTCTAAAATGCTTTAAAAATTCAAAGACATCTTTCAATGGTTAACTAGCGCAAGGCGCAATATCAGACCTTAATATTGACCCATAATATTTAAATTGGACCAGGTATTATATTACAGGGTAATAGTGCACCCTACCACAGGAAATAATTATAGGTCAATTAGGGGGTACACTATGTATATTTTAAATCGTGCATTAAAACAAGGAAATACGAAGACACTTTTCTATGTTAACTAACGGCACGGTATCGGACCTTAATACTGACCTATAATTTTTAAATTGTACCACGTATTATATTACAGGGTAATAGTGTACCTTACCACAGGAAATAATTATAGGTCAATTAGGTGGTACACAGCATGACCCTAAAATTTACTATGTATGCCTATGCGAAATAGAGTGTTCTGAGAAGCTTAAAATGAAGAAATAAGCGTTCTAAAATGCTTTAAAAATTCAAAGACATCTTTCAATGGTTAACTAACGCAAGGCGCGATATCAGACCTTAATATGGAACCATAATATTTCAATTGGACCAGGTATTATATTACAGGGTAATAGTGTACCCTACAACAGGAAATAATTATAGGACAATTAGGGGGTACACTATGTATGTTTTAAATAGTGCATTAAAACAAGAAAATACGGAGACACTTTTCTATGTCAACTAACGGCACGGTATCGGACCTTAATATTGACCTATAATTTTTAAATTGGACCACGTATTATATTACAGGGTTATAGTGTACCCTATCACAGGAAATAATTATAGGTCAATTAGGGGGTACACAGAGTGACCCTAAAGTTTACTATGTATGCCTATGCGAAATAAAGTGTTCTGAGAAGCTTAAAATGAGGAAATAAGCGTTCTAAAATGCTTTAAAAATTCAAAGACATTTTCTATGTTAACTAACGGCACGGTATCGGACCTTAATATTGACCTATAATTTTTAAATTGGACCACGTATTATATTACAGGGAAATAGTGTACCCTACCACAGGAAATAATTATAGGTCATTTAGGGGGTACACAGCGTGACCCTAAATTTTACTATGTATGCCTATGCGAAATAGAGTGTTCTGAGATGCTTAAAATGAAGAAATAAGCGTTCAAAAATGCTTTAAAAATTCAAAGACATCTTTCAATGGTTAACTAACGCAAGGCGCAATATCAGACCTTAATATTGACCCATATTATTTAAATTGGACCAGGTATTATATTACAGGGTAATAGTGTACCCTACCACAGGAAATAATTATAGGTCAATTAGGGGGTACACTATGTATATTTTAAATAGTGCATTAAAACAAGGAAATACGAAGACACTTTTCTATGTTAACTAACGGCACGGTATCGGACCTTAATATTGACCTATAATTTGTAAATTGGACCACGTATTATATTACAGGGTTATAGTGTACCCTACCACAGAAAATAATTATAGGTCAATTAGGGGGTACGCAGAGTGACCCTAAAGTTTACTATGTATGCCTATGCGAAATAAAGTGTTCTGAGAAGCTTAAAATGAGGAAATAAGCGTTCTAAAATGCTTTAAAAATTCAAAGACATTTTTCTATGCTAACTAACGGCACGGTATCGGACCTTAATATTGACCTATAATTTTTAAATTGGACCACCTATTATATTACAGGGTAATAGTGTACCCTACCACAGGAAATAATTATAGGTCAATTAGGGGGTACACAGCGTGACCCTAAAGTTTACTATGTATGCCTATGCGAAATAAAGTGTTCTGAGAAGCTTAAAATGAAGAAATAAGCGTTCTAAAATGCTTTAAAAATTCAAAGACATCTTTCAATGGTTAACTAACGCAAGGCGCAATATCAAACCTTAATATTGACCCATAATATTTAAATTGAACAAGGTATTGTATTACAGGGTAATAGTGTACCCTACCACAGGAAATATTTATAGGTCAATTAGGGGGTACACTATGTATATTTTAAATAGTGCATTAAAACAAGGAAATACGAAGACATTTTTCAATGTTAACTAACGGCACGGTATCGGAACTTAATATTGACCTATAATTTTTACATTGGACCACGTATTATATTACAGGGTAATAGTGTACCCTACCACAGGAATTAATTATAGGTCATTTAGGGGGTACACAGCGTGACCCTAAATTTTACTATGTATGCCTATGCGAAATAAAGTGTTCTGAGAAGCTTAAAATGAGGAAATAAGCGTTCTAAAATGCTTTAAAAATTCAAAGACATTTTTCTATGTTAACTAACGGCACGGTATCGGACCTTAATATTGACCTATAATTTTTAAATTGGACCACGTATTATATTACAGGGTTATAGTGTACCCTACCACAGGAAATAATTATAGGTCAATTAGGGGGTACGCAGAGTGACCCTAAAGTTTACTATGTATGCCTATGCGAAATAAAGTGTTCTGAGAAGCTTAAAATGAGGAAATAAGCGTTCTAAAATGCTTTAAAAATTCAAAGACATTTTTCTATGCTAACTAACGGCACGGTATCGGACCTTAATATTGACCTATAATTTTTAAATTGGACCACCTATTATATTACAGGGTAATAGTGTACCCTACCAATGGAAATAATTATAGGTCAATTAGGGGGTACACAGCGTGACCCTAAAGTTTAATATGTATGCCTATGCGAAATAAAGTGTTCTGAGAAGCTTAAAATAAAGAAATAAGCGTTCTAAAATGCCTTAAAAATTCAAAGACATCTTTCAATGGTTAACTAACGCAAGGCGCAATATCAAACCTTAATATTGACCCATAATATTTAAATTGAACCAGGTATTGTATTACAGGGTAATAGTGTACCCTACCACAGGAAATAATTATAGGTCAATTAGGGGTACACTATGTATATTTTAAATAGTGCATTAAAACAAGGAAAAACGAAGACACTTTTCTATGTTAACTAACGGCACGGTATCGAACCTTAATATTGACCTATAATTTTTAAATTGGACCACGTATTATATTACAGGGTTATAGTGTATCCTACCACAGGAAATAATTATAGGCCAATTAGGGGGTACACAGCGTGACCCTAAAGTTTACTATGTATGCCTATGCGAAATAAAGTGTTCTGAGAAGCTTAAAATGAGGAAATAAGCGTTCTAAAATGCTTTAAAAATTCAAAGACATTTTTCAATGTTAACTAACGGCACGGTATCGGACCTTAATATTGACCTATAATTTTTAAATTGGACCACGTATTATATTACAGGGTAATAGTGTACCCTACCACAGGAAATAATTATAGGTCATTTAGGGGGTACACAGCGTGACCCTAAATTTTACTATGTATGCTTATGCGAAATAGAGTGTTCTGAGAAGCTTAAAATGAAGAAATAAGCGTTCTAAAATGCTTTAAAAATTCAAAGACATCTTTCAATGGTTAAATAGCGCAAGGCGCAATATCAGACCTTAATATTGACCCATAATATTTAAATTGGACCAGGTATTATATTACAGGGTAATAGTGTACCCTACCACAGGAAATAATTATAGGTCAATTAGGGGGTACACTATGTATATTTTAAATAGTGCATTAAAACAAGGAAATACGAAGACACTTTTCTATGTTAACTAACGGCACGGTATCGGACCTTAATATTGACCTATAATTTGTAAATTGGACCACGTATTATATTACAGGGTTATAGTGTACCCTATCACAGGAAATAATTATAGGTCAATTAGGGGGTACGCAGAGTGACCCTAAAGTTTACTATGTATGCCTATGCGAAATAAAGTGTTCTGAGAAGCTTAAAATGAGGAAATAAGCGTTCTAAAATGCTTTAAAAATTCAAAGACATTTTTCTATGCTAACTAACGGCACGGTATCGGACCTTAATATTGACCTATAATTTTTAAATTGGACCACCTATTATATTACAGGGTAATAGTGTACCCTACCAATGGAAATAATTATAGGTCAATTAGGGGGTACACAGCGTGACCCTAAAGTTTAATATGTATGCCTATGCGAAATAAAGTGTTCTGAGAAGCTTAAAATAAAGAAATAAGCGTTCTAAAATGCGTTGAAAATTCAAAGACATCTTTCAATGGTTAACTAACGCAAGGCGCAATATCAAACCTTAATATTGACCCATAATATTTAAATTGAACCAGGTATTGTATTACAGGGTAATAGTGTACCCTACCACAGGAAATAATTATAGGTCAATTAG
Organism: Parasteatoda tepidariorum; assembly: GCF_982258835.1. Lineage (NCBI taxonomy): Eukaryota > Metazoa > Arthropoda > Arachnida > Araneae > Theridiidae > Parasteatoda > Parasteatoda tepidariorum. The sequence continues at coordinate 94,282 of NW_028257414.1, read as the reverse complement.
GGGTACACTATGTATATTTTAAATAGTGCATTAAAACAAGGAAAAACGAAGACACTTTTCTATGTTAACTAACGGCACGGTATCGAACCTTAATATTGACCTATAATTTTTAAATTGGACCACGTATTATATTACAGGGTTATAGTGTATCCTACCACAGGAAATAATTATAGGTCAATTAGGGGGTACACAGCGTGACCCTAAAGTTTACTATGTATGCCTATGCGAAATAAAGTGTTCTGAGAAGCTTAAAATGAGGAAATAAGCGTTCTAAAATGCTTTAAAAATTCAAAGACATTTTTCAATGTTAACTAACGGCATGGTATCGGACCTTAATATTGACCTATAATTTTTAAATTGGACCACGTATTATATTACAGGGTAATTGTGTACCCTACCACAGGAAATAATTATAGGTCATTTAGGGGGTACACAGCGTGACCCTAAATTTTACTATGTATGCTTATGCGAAATAGAGTGTTCTGAGAAGCTTAAAATGAAGAAATAAGCGTTCTAAAATGCTTTAAAAATTCAAAGACATCTTTCAATGGTTAACTAGCGCAAGGCGCAATATCAGACCTTAATATTGACCCATAATATTTAAATTGGACCAGGTATTATATTACAGGGTAATAGTGTACCCTACCACAGGAAATAATTATAGGTCAATTAGGGGGTACACTATGTATATTTTAAATTGTGCATTAAAACAAGGAAATACGAAGACACTTTTCTATGTTAACTAACGGCACGGTATCGGACCTTAATATTGACCTATAATTTTTAAATTGGACCACGTATTATATTACATGGTAATAGTGTACCCTACCACAGGAAATAATTATAGGTCAATTAGGGGGTACACAGTGTGACCCTAAAGTTTACTATGTATGCCTATGCGAAATAAAGTGTTCTGAGAAGCTTAAAATGAGGAAATAAGCGTTCTAAAATGCTTTAAAAATTCAAAGACATTTTTCTATGCTAACTAACGGCACGGTATCGGACCTTAATATTGACCTATAATTTTTTAATTGGACCACCTATTATATTACAGGGTAATAGTGTACCCTACCACAGGAAATAATTATAGGTCAATTAGGGGGTACACAGCGTGACCCTAAAGTTTACTATGTATGCCTATGCGAAATAAAGTGTTCTGAGAAGCTTAAAATGAAGAAATAAGCGTTCTAAAATGCTTTAAAAATTCAAAGAGATCTTTCAATGGTTAACTAACGCAAGGCGCAATATCAAACCTTAATATTGACCCATAATATTTAAATTGAACAAGGTATTGTATTACAGGGTAATAGTGTACCCTACCACAGGAAATAATTATAGGTCAATTAGGGGGTACACTATGTATATTTTAAATAGTGCATTAAAACAAGGAAATACGAAGACATTTTTCAATGTTAACTAACGGCACGGTATCGGAACTTAATATTGACCTATAATTTTTACATTGGACCACGTATTATATTACAAGGTAATAGTGTACCCTACCACAGGAATTAATTATAGGTCATTTAGGGGGTACACAGCGTGACCCTAAATTTTACTATGTATGCCTATGCGAAATAAAGTGTTCTGAGAAGCTTAAAATGAGGAAATAAGCGTTCTAAAATGCTTTAAAAATTCAAAGACATTTTTCTATGTTAACTAACGGCACGGTATCGGACCTTAATATTGACCTATAATTTTTAAATTGGACCACGTATTATATTACAGGGTTATAGTGTACCCTACCACAGGAAATAATTATAGGTCAATTAGGGGGTACGCAGAGTGACCCTAAAGTTTACTATGTATGCCTATGCGAAATAAAGTGTTCTGAGAAGCTTAAAATGAGGAAATAAGCGTTCTAAAATGCTTTAAAAATTCAAAGACATTTTTCTATGCTAACTAACGGCACGGTATCGGACCTTAATATTGACCTATAATTTTTAAATTGGACCACCTATTATATTACAGGGTAATAGTGTACCCTACCAATGGAAATAATTATAGGTCAATTAGGGGGTACACAGCGTGACCCTAAAGTTTAATATGTATGCCTATGCGAAATAAAGTGTTCTGAGAAGCTTAAAATAAAGAAATAAGCGTTCTAAAATGCTTTAAAAATTCAAAGACATCTTTCAATGGTTAACTAACGCAAGGCGCAATATCAAACCTTAATATTGACCCATAATATTTAAATTGAACCAGGTATTGTATTACAGGGTAATAGTGTACCCTACCACAGGAAATAATTATAGGTCAATTAGGGGTACACTATGTATATTTTAAATAGTGCATTAAAACAAGGAAATACGAAGACACTTTTCTATGTTAACTAACGGCACGGTATCGAACCTTAATATTGACCTATAATTTTTAAATTGGACCACGTATTATATTACAGGGTTATAGTGTATCCTACCACAGGAAATAATTATAGGTCAATTAGGGGGTACACAGCGTGACCCTAAAGTTTACTATGTATGCCTATGCGAAATAAAGTGTTCTGAGATGCTTAAAATGAGGAAATAAGCGTTCTAAAATGCTTTAAAAATTCAAAGACATTTTTCAATGTTAACTAACGGCACGGTATCGGACCTTAATATTGACCTATAATTTTTAAATTGGACCACGTATTATATTACAGGGTAATAGTGTACCCTACCACAGGAAATAATTATAGGTCATTTAGGGGGTACACAGCGTGACCCTAAATTTTACTATGTATGCTTATGCGAAATAGAGTGTTCTGAGAAGCTTAAAATGAAGAAATAAGCGTTCTAAAATGCTTTAAAAATTCAAAGACATCTTTCAATGGTTAACTAGCGCAAGGCGCAATATCAGACCTTAATATTGACCCATAATATTTAAATTGGACCAGGTATTATATTACAGGGTAATAGTGTACCCTACCACAGGAAATAATTATAGGTCAATTAGGGGGTACACTATGTATATTTTAAATTGTGCATTAAAACAAGGAAATACGAAGACACTTTTCTATGTTAACTAACGGCACGGTATCGGACCTTAATATTGACCTATAATTTTTAAATTGGACCACGTATTATATTACATGGTAATAGTGTACCCTACCACAGGAAATAATTATAGGTCAATTAGGGGGTACACAGTGTGACCCTAAAGTTTACTATGTATGCCTATGCGAAATAAAGTGTTCTGAGAAGCTTAAAATGAGGAAATAAGCGTTCTAAAATGCTTTTAAAATTCAAAGACATTTTTCTATGCTAACTAACGGCACGGTATCGGACCTTAATATTGACCTATAATTTTTAAATTGGACCACCTATTATATTACAGGGTAATAGTGTACCCTACCACAGGAAATAATTATAGGTCAATTAGGGGGTACACAGCGTGACCCTAAAGTTTACTATGTATGCCTATGCGAAATAAAGTGTTCTGAGAAGCTTAAAATGAAGAAATAAGTGTTCTAAAATGCTATAAAAATTCAAAGAGATCTTTCAATGGTTAACTAACGCAAGGCGCAATATCAAACCTTAATATTGACCCATAATATTTAAATTGAACAAGGTATTGTATTACAGGGTAATAGTGTACCCTACCACAGGAAATAATTATAGGTCAATTAGGGGGTACACTATGTATATTTTAAATAGTGCATTAAAACAAGGAAATACGAAGACATTTTTCAATGTTAACTAACGGCACGGTATCGGAACTTAATATTGACCTATAATTTTTACATTGGACCACGTATTATATTACAGGGTAATAGTGTACCCTACCACAGGAATTAATTATAGGTCATTTAGGGGGTACACAGCGTGACCCTAAATTTTACTATGTATGCCTATGCGAAATAAAGTGTTCTGAGAAGCTTAAAATGAGGAAATAAGCGTTCTAAAATGCTTTAAAAATTCAAAGACATTTTTCTATGTTAACTAACGGCACGGTATCGGACCTTAATATTGACCTATAATTTTTAAATTGGACCACGTATTATATTACAGGGTTATAGTGTACCCTACCACAGGAAATAATTATAGGTCAATTAGGGGGTACGCAGAGTGACCCTAAAGTTTACTATGTATGCCTATGCGAAATAAAGTGTTCTGAGAAGCTTAAAATGAGGAAATAAGCGTTCTAAAATGCTTTAAAAATTCAAAGACATTTTTCTATGCTAACTAACGGCACGGTATCGGACCTTAATATTGACCTATAATTTTTAAATTGGACCACCTATTATATTACAGGGTAATAGTGTACCCTACCAATGGAAATAATTATAGGTCAATTAGGGGGTACACAGCGTGACCCTAAAGTTTAATATGTATGCCTATGCGAAATAAAGTGTTCTGAGAAGCTTAAAATAAAGAAATAAGCGTTCTAAAATGCTTGAAAAATTCAAAGACATCTTTCAATGGTTAACTAACGCAAGGCGCAATATCAAACCTTAATATTGACCCATAATATTTAAATTGAACCAGGTATTGTATTACAGGGTAATAGTGTACCCTACCACAGGAAATAATTATAGGTCAATTAGGGGTACACTATGTATATTTTAAATAGTGCATTAAAACAAGGAAATACGAAGACACTTTTCTATGTTAACTAACGGCACGGTATCGTACCTTAATATTGACCTATAATTTTTAAATTGGACCACGTATTATATTACAGGGTTATAGTGTATCCTACCACAGGAAATAATTATAGGTCAATTAGGGGGTACACAGCGTGACCCTAAAGTTTACTATGTATGCCTATGCGAAATAAAGTGTTCTGAGATGCTTAAAATGAGGAAATAAGCGTTCTAAAATGCTTTAAAAATTCAAAGACATTTTTCAATGTTAACTAACGGCACGGTATCGGACCTTAATATTGACCTATAATTTTTAAATTGGACCACGTATTATATTACAGGGTAATAGTGTACCCTACCACAGGAAATAATTATAGGTCATTTAGGGGGTACACAGCGTGACCCTAAATTTTACTATGTATGCTTATGCGAAATAGAGTGTTCTGAGAAGCTTAAAATGAAGAAATAAGCGTTCTAAAATGCTTTAAAAATTCAAAGACATCTTTCAATGGTTAACTAGCGCAAGGCGCAATATCAGACCTTAATATTGACCCATAATATTTAAATTGGACCAGGTATTATATTACAGGGTAATAGTGTACCCTACCACAGGAAATAATTATAGGTCAATTAGGGGGTACACTATGTATATTTTAAATTGTGCATTAAAACAAGGAAATACGAAGACACTTTTCTATGTTAACTAACGGCACGGTATCGGACCTTAATATTGGCCTATAATTTTTAAATTGGACCACGTATTATATTACATGGTAATAGTGTACCCTACCACAGGAAATAATTATAGGTCAATTAGGGGGTACACAGTGTGACCCTAAAGTTTACTATGTATGCCTATGCGAAATAAAGTGTTCTGAGAAGCTTAAAATGAGGAAATAAGCGTTCTAAAATGCTTTTAAAATTCAAAGACATTTTTCTATGCTAACTAACGGCACGGTATAGGACCTTAATATTGACCTATAATTTTTAAATTGGACCACCTATTATATTACAGGGTAATAGTGTACCCTACCACAGGAAATAATTATAGGTCAATTAGGGGGTACACAGCGTGACCCTAAAGTTTACTATGTATGCCTATGCGAAATAAAGTGTTCTGAGAAGCTTAAAATGAAGAAATAAGTGTTCTAAAATGCTATAAAAATTCAAAGAGATCTTTCAATGGTTAACTAACGCAAGGCGCAATATCAAACCTTAATATTGACCCATAATATTTAAATTGAACAAGGTATTGTATTACAGGGTAATAGTGTACCCTACCACAGGAAATAATTATAGGTCAATTAGGGGGTACACTATGTATATTTTAAATAGTGCATTAAAACAAGGAAATACGAAGACATTTTTCAATGTTAACTAACGGCACGGTATCGGAACTTAATATTGACCTATAATTTTTACATTGGACCACGTATTATATTACAGGGTAATAGTGTACCCTACCACAGGAATTAATTATAGGTCATTTAGGGGGTACACAGCGTGACCCTAAATTTTACTATGTATGCCTATGCGAAATAAAGTGTTCTGAGAAGCTTAAAATGAGGAAATAAGCGTTCTAAAATGCTTTAAAAATTCAAAGACATTTTTCTATGTTAACTAACGGCACGGTATCGGACCTTAATATTGACCTATAATTTTTAAATTGGACCACGTATTATATTACAGGGTAATAGTGTACCCTACCACAGGAAATAATTATAGGTCAATTAGGGGGTACGCAGAGTGACCCTAAAGTTTACTATGTATGCCTATGCGAAATAAAGTGTTCTGAGAAGCTTAAAATGAGGAAATAAGCGTTCTAAAATGCTTTAAAAATTCAAAGACATTTTTCTATGCTAACTAACGGCACGGTATCGGACCTTAATATTGACCTATAATTTTTAAATTGGACCACCTATTATATTACAGGGTAATAGTGTACCCTACCAATGGAAATAATTATAGGTCAATTAGGGGGTACACAGCGTGACCCTAAAGTTTAATATGTATGCCTATGCGAAATAAAGTGTTCTGAGAAGCTTAAAATAAAGAAATAAGCGTTCTAAAATGCTTTAAAAATTCAAAGACATCTTTCAATGGTTAACTAACGCAAGGCGCAATATCAAACCTTAATATTGACCCATAATATTTAAATTGAACCAGGTATTGTATTACAGGGTAATAGTGTACCCTACCACAGGAAATAATTATAGGTCAATTAGGGGTACACTATGTATATTTTAAATAGTGCATTAAAACAAGGAAATACGAAGACACTTTTCTATGTTAACTAACGGCACGGTATCGAACCTTAATATTGACCTATAATTTTTAAATTGGACCACGTATTATATTACAGGGTTATAGTGTATCCTACCACAGGAAATAATTATAGGTCAATTAGGGGGTACACAGCGTGACCCTAAAGTTTACTATGTATGCCTATGCGAAATAAAGTGTTCTGAGAAGCTTAAAATGAGGAAATAAGCGTTCTAAAATGCTTTAAAATTCAAAGACATTTTTCAATGTTAACTAACGGCACGGTATCGGACCTTAATATTGACCTATAATTTTTAAATTGGACCACGTATTATATTACAGGGTAATAGTGTACCCTACCACAGGAAATAATTATAGGTCATTTAGGGGGTACACAGCGTGACCCTAAATTTTACTATGTACGCTTATGCGAAATAGAGTGTTCTGAGAAGCTTAAAATGAAGAAATAAGCGTTCTAAAATGCTTTAAAAATTCAAAGACATCTTTCAATGGTTAACTAGCGCAAGGCGCAATATCAGACCTTAATATTGACCCATAATATTTAAATTGGACCAGGTATTATATTACAGGGTAATAGTGTACCCTACCACAGGAAATAATTATAGGTCAATTAGGGGGTACACTATGTATATTTTAAATTGTGCATTAAAACAAGGAAATACGAAGACACTTTTCTATGTTAACTAACGGCACGGTATCGGACCTTAATATTGACCTATAATTTTTAAATTGGACCACGTATTATATTACATGGTAATAGTGTACCCTACCACAGGAAATAATTATAGGTCAATTAGGGGGTACACAGTGTGACCCTAAAGTTTACTATGTATGCCTATGCGAAATAAAGTGTTCTGAGAAGCTTAAAATGAGGAAATAAGCGTTCTAAAATGCTTTTAAAATTCAAAGACATTTTTCTATGCTAACTAACGGCACGGTATCGGACCTTAATATTGACCTATAATTTTTAAATTGGACCACCTATTATATTACAGGGTAATAGTGTACCCTACCACAGGAAATAATTATAGGTCAATTAGGGGGTACACAGCGTGACCCTAAAGTTTACTATGTATGCCTATGCGAAATAAAGTGTTCTGAGAAGCTTAAAATGAAGAAATAAGCGTTCTAAAATCCTTTAAAAATTCAAAGAGATCTTTCAATGGTTAACTAACGCAAGGCGCAATATCAAACCTTAATATTGACCCATAATATTTAAATTGAACAAGGTATTGTATTACAGGGTAATAGTGTACCCTACCACAGGAAATAATTATAGGTCAATTAGGGGGTACACTATGTATATTTTAAATAGTGCATTAAAACAAGGAAATACGAAGACATTTTTCAATGTTAACTAACGGCACGGTATCGGAACTTAATATTGACCTATAATTTTTACATTGGACCACGTATTATATTACAGGGTAATAGTGTACCCTACCACAGGAATTAATTATAGGTCATTTAGGGGGTACACAGCGTGACCCTAAAGTTTAATATGTATGCCTATGCGAAATAAAGTGTTCTGAGAAGCTTAAAATAAAGAAATAAGCGTTCTAAAATGCTTTAAAAATTCAAAGACATCTTTCAATGGTTAACTAACGCAAGGCGCAATATCAAACCTTAATATTGACCCATAATATTTAAATTGAACCAGGTATTGTATTACAGGGTAATAGTGTACCCTACCACAGGAAATAATTATAGGTCAATTAGGGGTACACTATGTATATTTTAAATAGTGCATTAAAACAAGGAAATACGAAGACACTTTTCTATGTTAACTAACGGCACGGTATCGAACCTTAATATTGACCTATAATTTTTAAATTGGACCACGTATTATATTACAGGGTTATAGTGTATCCTACCACAGGAAATAATTATAGGTCAATTAGGGGGTACACAGCGTGACCCTAAAGTTTACTATGTATGCCTATGCGAAATAAAGTGTTCTGAGAAGCTTAAAATGAGGAAATAAGCGTTCTAAAATGCTTTAAAAATTCAAAGACATTTTTCAATGTTAACTAACGGCACGGTATCGGACCTTAATATTGACCTATAATTTTTAAATTGGACCACGTATTATATTACAGGGTAATAGTGTACCCTACCACAGGAAATAATTATAGGTCATTTAGGGGGTACACAGCGTGACCCTAAATTTTACTATGTATGCTTATGCGAAATAGAGTGTTCTGAGAAGCTTAAAATGAAGAAATAAGCGTTCTAAAATGCTTTAAAAATTCAAAGAGATCTTTCAATGGTTAACTAACGCAAGGCGCAATATCAAACCTTAATATTGACCCATAATATTTAAATTGAACAAGGTATTGTATTACAGGGTAATAGTGTACCCTACCACAGGAAATAATTATAGGTCAATTAGGGGGTACACTATGTATATTTTAAATAGTGCATTAAAACAAGGAAATACGAAGACATTTTTCAATGTTAACTAACGGCACGGTATCGGAACTTAATATTGACCTATAATTTTTACATTGGACCACGTATTATATTACAGGGTAATAGTGTACCCTACCACAGGAATTAATTATAGGTCATTTAGGGGGTACACAGCGTGACCCTAAAGTTTAATATGTATGCCTATGCGAAATAAAGTGTTCTGAGAAGCTTAAAATAAAGAAATAAGCGTTCTAAAATGCTTTAAAAATTCAAAGACATCTTTCAATGGTTAACTAACGCAAGGCGCAATATCAAACCTTAATATTGACCCATAATATTTAAATTGAACCAGGTATTGTATTACAGGGTAATAGTGTACCCTACCACAGGAAATAATTATAGGTCAATTAGGGGTACACTATGTATATTTTAAATAGTGCATTAAAACAAGGAAATACGAAGACACTTTTCTATGTTAACTAACGGCACGGTATCGAACCTTAATATTGACCTATAATTTTTAAATTGGACCACGTATTATATTACAGGGTTATAGTGTATCCTACCACAGGAAATAATTATAGGTCAATTAGGGGGTACACAGCGTGACCCTAAAGTTTACTATGTATGCCTATGCGAAATAAAGTGTTCTGAGAAGCTTAAAATGAGGAAATAAGCGTTCTAAAATGCTTTAAAAATTCAAAGACATTTTTCAATGTTAACTAACGGCACGGTATCGGACCTTTATATTGACCTATAATTTTTAAATTGGACCACGTATTATATTACAGGGTAATAGTGTACCCTACCACAGGAAATAATTATAGGTCATTTAGGGGGTACACAGCGTGACCCTAAATTTTACTATGTATGCTTATGCGAAATAGAGTGTTCTGAGAAGCTTAAAATGAAGAAATAAGCGTTCTAAAATGCTTTAAAAATTCAAAGACATCTTTCAATGGTTAACTAGCGCAAGGCGCAATATCAGACCTTAATATTGACCCATAATATTTAAATTGGACCAGGTATTATATTACAGGGTAATAGTGTACCCTACCACAGGAAATAATTATAGGTCAATTAGGGGGTACACTATGTATATTTTAAATTGTGCATTAAAACAAGGAAATACGAAGACACTTTTCTATGTTAACTAACGGCACGGTATCGGACCTTAATATTGACCTATAATTTTTAAATTGGACCACGTATTATATTACATGGTAATAGTGTACCCTACCACAGGAAATAATTATAGGTCAATTAGGGGGTACACAGTGTGACCCTAAAGTTTACTATGTATGCCTATGCGAAATAAAGTGTTCTGAGAAGCTTAAAATGAGGAAATAAGCGTTCTAAAATGCTTTTAAAATTCAAAGACATTTTTCTATGCTAACTAACGGCACGGTATCGGACCTTAATATTGACCTATAATTTTTAAATTGGACCACCTATTATATTACAGGGTAATAGTGTACCCTACCACAGGAAATAATTATAGGTCAATTAGGGGGTACACAGCGTGACCCTAAAGTTTACTATGTATGCCTATGCGAAATAAAGTGTTCTGAGAAGCTTAAAATGAAGAAATAAGCGTTCTAAAATGCTTTAAAAATTCAAAGAGATCTTTCAATGGTTAACTAACGCAAGGCGCAATATCAAACCTTAATATTGACCCATAATATTTAAATTGAACAAGGTATTGTATTACAGGGTAATAGTGTACCCTACCACAGGAAATAATTATAGGTCAATTAGGGGGTACACTATGTATATTTTAAATAGTGCATTAAAACAAGGAAATACGAAGACATTTTTCAATGTTAACTAACGGCACGATATCGGAACTTAATATTGACCTATAATTTTTACATTGGACCACGTATTATATTACAGGGTAATAGTGTACCCTACCACAGGAATTAATTATAGGTCATTTAGGGGGTACACAGCGTGACCCTAAATTTTACTATGTATGCCTATGCGAAATAAAGTGTTCTGAGAAGCTTAAAATGAGGAAATAAGCGTTCTAAAATGCTTTAAAAATTCAAAGACATTTTTCTATGTTAACTAACGGCACGGTATCGGACCTTAATATTGACCTATAATTTTTAAATTGGACCACGTATTATATTACAGGGTTATAGTGTACCCTACCACAGGAAATAATTATAGGTCAATTAGGGGGTACGCAGAGTGACCCTAAAGTTTACTATGTATGCCTATGCGAAATAAAGTGTTCTGAGAAGCTTAAAATGAGGAAATAAGCGTTCTAAAATGCTTTAAAAATTCAAAGACATTTTTCTATGCTAACTAACGGCACGGTATCGGACCTTAATATTGACCTATAATTTTTAAATTGGACCACCTATTATATTACAGGGTAATAGTGTACCCTACCAATGGAAATAATTATAGGTCAATTAGGGGGTACACAGCGTGACCCTAAAGTTTAATATGTATGCCTATGCGAAATAAAGTGTTCTGAGAAGCTTAAAATAAAGAAATAAGCGTTCTAAAATGCTTTAAAAATTCAAAGACATCTTTCAATGGTTAACTAACGCAAGGCGCAATATCAAACCTTAATATTGACCCATAATATTTAAATTGAACCAGGTATTGTATTACAGGGTAATAGTGTACCCTACCACAGGAAATAATTATAGGTCAATTAGGGGTACACTATGTATATTTTAAATAGTGCATTAAAACAAGGAAATACGAAGACACTTTTCTATGTTAACTAACGGCACGGTATCGAACCTTAATATTGACCTATAATTTTTAAATTGGACCACGTATTATATTACAGGGTTATAGTGTATCCTACCACAGGAAATAATTATAGGTCAATTAGGGGGTACACAGTGTGACCCTAAAGTTTACTATGTATGCCTATGCGAAATAAAGTGTTCTGAGAAGCTTAAAATAAAGAAATAAGCGTTCTAAAATGCTTTAAAAATTCAAAGACATCTTTCAATGGTTAACTAACGCAAGGCGCAATATCAAACCTTAATATTGACCCATAATATTTAAATTGAACCAGGTATTGTATTACAGGGTAATAGTGTACCCTACCACAGGAAATAATTATAGGTCAATTAGGGGTACACTATGTATATTTTAAATAGTGCATTAAAACAAGGAAATACGAAGACACTTTTCTATGTTAACTAACGGCACGGTATCGAACCTTAATATTGACCTATAATTTTTAAATTGGACCACGTATTATATTACAGGGTTATAGTGTATCCTACCACAGGAAATAATTATAGGTCAATTAGGGGGTACACAGCGTGACCCTAAAGTTTACTATGTATGCCTATGCGAAATAAAGTGTTCTGAGAAGCTTAAAATGAGGAAATAAGCGTTCTAAAATGCTTTAAAAATTCAAAGACATTTTTCAATGTTAACTAACGGCACGGTATCGGACCTTAATATTGACCTATAATTTTTAAATTGGACCACGTATTATATTACAGGGTAATAGTGTACCCTACCACAGGAAATAATTATAGGTCATTTAGGGGGTACACAGCGTGACCCTAAATTTTACTATGTATGCTTATGCGAAATAGAGTGTTCTGAGAAGCTTAAAATGAAGAAATAAGCGTTCTAAAATGCTTTAAAAATTCAAAGAGATCTTTCAATGGTTAACTAACGCAAGGCGCAATATCAAACCTTAATATTGACCCATAATATTTAAATTGAACAAGGTATTGTATTACAGGGTAATAGTGTACCCTACCACAGGAAATAATTATAGGTCAATTAGGGGGTACACTATGTATATTTTAAATAGTGCATTAAAACAAGGAAATACGAAGACATTTTTCAATGTTAACTAACGGCTCGGTATCGGAACTTAATATTGACCTATAATTTTTACATTGGACCACGTATTATATTACAGGGTAATAGTGTACCCTACCACAGGAATTAATTATAGGTCATTTAGGGGGTACACAGCGTGACCCTAAAGTTTAATATGTATGCCTATGCGAAATAAAGTGTTCTGAGAAGCTTAAAATAAAGAAATAAGCGTTCTAAAATGCTTTAAAAATTCAAAGACATCTTTCAATGGTTAACTAACGCAAGGCGCAATATCAAACCTTAATATTGACCCATAATATTTAAATTGAACCAGGTATTGTATTACAGGGTAATAGTGTACCCTACCACAGGAAATAATTATAGGTCAATTAGGGGTACACTATGTATATTTTAAATAGTGCATTAAAACAAGGAAATACGAAGACACTTTTCTATGTTAACTAACGGCACGGTATCGAACCTTAATATTGACCTATAATTTTTAAATTGGACCACGTATTATATTACAGGGTTATAGTGTATCCTACCACAGGAAATAATTATAGGTCAATTAGGGGGTACACAGCGTGACCCTAAAGTTTACTATGTATGCCTATGCGAAATAAAGTGTTCTGAGAAGCTTAAAATGAGGAAATAAGCGTTCTAAAATGCTTTAAAAATTCAAAGACATTTTTCAATGTTAACTAACGGCACGGTATCGGACCTTAATATTGACCTATAATTTTTAAATTGGACCACGTATTATATTACAGGGTAATAGTGTACCCTACCACAGGAAATAATTATAGGTCATTTAGGGGGTACACAGCGTGACCCTAAATTTTACTATGTATGCTTATGCGAAATAGAGTGTTCTGAGAAGCTTAAAATGAAGAAATAAGCGTTCTAAAATGCTTTAAAAATTCAAAGACATCTTTCAATGGTTAACTAGCGCAAGGCGCAATATCAGACCTTAATATTGACCCATAATATTTAAATTGGACCAGGTATTATATTACAGGGTAATAGTGTACCCTACCACAGGAAATAATTATAGGTCAATTAGGGGGTACACTATGTATATTTTAAATTGTGCATTAAAACAAGGAAATACGAAGACACTTTTCTATGTTAACTAACGGCACGGTATCGGACCTTAATATTGACCTATAATTTTTAAATTGGACCACCTATTATATTACAGGGTAATAGTGTACCCTACCACAGGAAATAATTATAGGTCAATTAGGGGGTACACAGCGTGACCCTAAAGTTTACTATGTATGCCTATGCGAAATAAAGTGTTCTGAGAAGCTTAAAATGAGGAAATAAGCGTTCTAAAATGCTTTTAAAATTCAAAGACATTTTTCTATGCTAACTAACGGCACGGTATCGGACCTTAATATTGACCTATAATTTTTAAATTGGACCACCTATTATATTACAGGGTAATAGTGTACCCTACCACAGGAAATAATTATAGGTCAATTAGGGGGTACACAGCGTGACCCTAAAGTTTACTATGTATGCCTATGCGAAATAAAGTGTTCTGAGAAGCTTAAAATGAAGAAATAAGCGTTCTAAAATGCTTTAAAAATTCAAAGACATCTTTCAATGGTTAACTAACGCAAGGCGCAATATCAAACCTTAATATTGACCCATAATATTTAAATTGAACAAGGTATTGTATTACAGGGTAATAGTGTACCCTACCACAGGAAATAATTATAGGTCAATTAGGGGGTACACTATGTATATTTTAAATAGTGCATTAAAACAAGGAAAAACGAAGACATTTTTCAATGTTAACTAACGGCACGGTATCGGAACTTAATATTGACCTATAATTTTTACATTGGACCACGTATTATATTACAGGGTAATAGTGTACCCTACCACAGGAATTAATTATATTTCATTTAGGGGGTACACAGCGTGACCCTAAATTTTACTATGTATGCCTATGCGAAATAAAGTGTTCTGAGAAGCTTAAAATGAGGAAATAAGCGTTCTAAAATGCTTTAAAAATTCAAAGACATTTTTCTATGTTAACTAACGGCACGGTATCGGACCTTAATATTGACCTATAATTTTTAAATTGGACCACGTATTATATTACAGGGTAATAATGTACCCTACCACAGGAAATAATTATAGGTCATATAGGGGGTACACAGCGTAACCCTAAATTTTTCTATGTATGCCTATGCGAAATAGAGTGTTCTGAGATGCTTAAAATGAAGAAATAAGCGTTCAAAAATGCTTTAAAAATTCAAAGACATCTTTCAATGGTTAACTAACGCAAGGCGCAATATCAGACCTTAATATTGACCCATAATATTTAAATTGGACCAGGTATTATATAACAGGGTAATAGTGTACCCTACCACAGGAAATAATTATAGGTCAATTAGGGGGTACACTATGTATATTTTAAATAGTGCATTAAAACAAGGAAATACGAAGACACTTTTCTATGTTAACTAACGGCACGGTATCGGAAATTAATATTGACCTATAATTTTTAAATTGAACCACGTATTATATTACAGGGTAATAGTGTACCCTACCACAGGAAATAATTATAGGTCATTTAGGGGGTACACAGCGTGACCCT
Source organism: Parasteatoda tepidariorum (assembly GCF_982258835.1). Lineage (NCBI taxonomy): Eukaryota > Metazoa > Arthropoda > Arachnida > Araneae > Theridiidae > Parasteatoda > Parasteatoda tepidariorum. The sequence goes on along the minus strand of NW_028257414.1, from coordinate 78,587 downwards.
AAATTTTACTATGTATGCCTATGGGAAATAGAGTGTTCTCAGAAGCTTAAAATGAAGAAATAAGCGTTCTAAAATGCTTTAAAAATTCAAAGACATCTTTCAATGGTTAAATAACGCAAGGCGCAATATCAGACCTTAATATTGACCCATAATATTTGAATTGGACCAGGTATTATATTACGGGGTAATAGTGTACCCTACCACAGGAAATAATTATAGGTCAATTAGGGTGTACACTATGTATATTTTAAATAGTGCATTAAAACAAGGAAATACGAAGACACTTTTCTATGTTAACTAACGGCCCGGTATCGGACCTTAATATTGACCAATAATTTTTAAATTGGACCACGTATTATATTACATGATAATAGTGTACCCTGCCACAGGAAATAATTATAGGTCAATTAGGAGGTACACTATGTATATTTTAAATAGTGTATTAAAACAAGGAAATACGAAGACACTTTTCTATGTTAACTAACGGCCCGGTATCGGACCTTAATATTGACCTATAATTTTTAAATTGGACCGCGTATTATATTATAGGGTAATAGTGTACCCTACCACAAGAAATAATTATAGGTCAATTAGGGAGTACACAGCGTGACCCTAAAGTTCTCTATGTATGCCTCTGCGAAATAGAGTGTTCTGAGAAGCTTAAAATGAAGAAATAAGCGTTCTAAAATGCTTTAAAAATTCAAAGACATCTTTCAATGTTTAACTAACGCTAGGCGCAATATCAGACCTTAATATTGACCCATAATATTTAAATTGGACCAGGTATTATATTACAGGGTAATAGTGTACCCTACCACAGGAAATAATTATAGGTCATTTAGGGGGTACACTATGTATATTTTAAATAGTGCATTAAAACAAGGAAATACGAAGACACTTTTCTATTTTAACTAACGGCACGGTATCGGACCTTAATATTGACCTATAATTTTTAAATTGTACCACGTATTATATTACAGGGCAATAGTGTACCTTACCACAGGAAATAATTATAGGTCAATTAGGTGGTACACAGCGTGACCCTAAAGTCTACTATGTATGCCTATGCGAAATAGAGTGTTCTGAGAAGCTTAAAATGAAGAAATAAGCGTTCTAAAATGCTTTAAAAATTCAAAGACATCTTTCAATGGTTAACTAACGCAAGGCGCGATATCAGACCTTAATATGGAACCATAATATTTCAATTAGACCAGGTATTATATTACAGGGAAATAGTGTACCCTACAACAGGAAATAATTATAGGTCAATTAGGGGGTACACTATGTATATTTTAAATAGTGCATTAAAACAAGGAAATTCGAAGACAGTTTTCTATGTTAACTAACGGCACGGTATCGGACCTTAATATTGACCTATAATTTTTAAATTGGACCACGTATTATATTACAGGGTTATAGTGTACCCTACCACAGGAAATAATTATAGGTCAATTAGGGGGTACACAGAGTGACCCTAAAGTTTACTATGTATGCCTATGCGAAATAAAGTGTTCTGAGAAGCTTAAAATGAGGAAATAAGCGTTCTAAAATGCTTTAAAAATTCAAAGACATTTTTCTATGTTAACTAACGGCACGGTATCGGACCTTAATATTGACCTATAATTTTTAAATTGGACCACGTATTATATTACAGGGTAATAGTGTACCCTACCACAGGAAATAATTATAGGTCATTTAGGGGGTACACAGCGTGACCCTAAATTTTACTATGTATGCCTATGCGAAATAGAGTGTTCTGATATGCTTAAAATGAAGAAATAAGCGTTCTAAAATGCTTTAAAAATTCAAAGACATCTTTCAATGGTTAACTAACGCTAGGCGCAATATCAGACCTTAATATTGACCCATAATATTTAAATTGGACCAGGTATTATATTACAGGGTAATAGTGTACCCTGCCACAGGAAATAATTATAGGTCAATTAGGGGGTACACTATGTATATTTTAAATAGTGCATTAAAACAAGGAAATACGAAGACACTTTTCTATGTTAACTAACGGCACGGTATCGGATCTTAATATTGACCTATAATTTTTAAAATGGACCACGTATTATATCACAGGGTAATAGTGTACCCTACCACAGGAAATAATTATAGGTCAATTAGGGGGTACACAGCGTGACCCTAAAGTTTACTATGTATGCCTATGCGAAATAGAGTGTTCTGAGAAGCTTAAAATGAAGAAATAAGCGTTCTAAAATGCTTTAAAAATTCAAAGACATCTTTCAATGGTTAACTAACGCTAGGCGCAATATCAGACCTTAATATTGACCCATAATATTTAAATTGGACCAGGTATTATATTACAGGGTAATAGTGTACCCTACCACAAGAAATAATTATAGGTCAATTAGGGGGTACACTATGTATATTTTAAATAGTGCATTAAAACAAGGAAATACGAAGACTCTTTTCTATGTTAACTAACGGCACGGTTTCGGACCTTAATATTGACCTATACTTTTTAAATTGGACCTCGTATTATATTACAGGGTAATAGTGTACCCTAAGACAGGAAATAATTATAGGTCAATTAGGGGGTACACAGCGTGACCCTAAAGTTTACTATGTATGCCTATGCGAAATAGAGTGTTCTGAGAAGCATAAAATGAAGAAATAAGTGTTCTAAAATGCTTTAAAAACTCAAAGACATCTTTCAATGGTTAACTAACGCAAGGCGCGATATCAGACCTTAATATGGAACCATAATATTTAAATTGGACCAGGAATTATATTACAGGGTAATAGTGTACCCTACCACAGGAATTAAATATAGGTCAATTAGGGGGTACACTATGTGTATTTTAAATAGTACATTAAAACAAGGAAATTCGAAGACTCTTTTCTATGTTAACTAACGGCACGGTATCGGACCTTAATATTGACCTAAAATTTTTTAATTGGACCACGTATTATATTACAGGGTGATAGTGTACCCTACCACAGAAAATAATTATAGGTCAATTAGGGGGTACACAGCGGGACCCTAAAGTTTACTATGTATGCCTATGCGAAATAAAGTGTTCTGAGAAGCTTAAAATGAGGAAATAAACGTTCTAAAATGCTTTAAAAATTCAAAGACACTTTTCTATGTTAATAAACGGCACGGTATCGGACCTTAATATTGACCTATAATTTTTAAATTGGACCACGTATTGTATTACATGGTAATAGTGTACCCTACCACAGGAAATAATTATAGGTCAATTAGGGGGTACACAGCGTGACCCTAAAGTTTACTATGTATGCCTATGCTAAATAGAGTGTTCTGAGAAGCTTAAAATGAAGAAATAAGCGTTCTAAAATGCTTTAAAAATTCAAAGACATCTTTCAATGGTTAACTAACGCAAGGCGCGATATCAGACCTTAATATGGAACCATAATATTTAAATTGGACCAGGTATTATATTACAGGGTAATAGTGTACCCTACAACAGGAAATAATTATAGGTCAATTAGGGGGTACTCTATGTATATTTTAAATAGTGCATTAAAACAAGGAAATTCGAAGACACTTTTCTATGTTAACTAACGGCACGGTATCGGACCTTAATATTGACCTATAATTTTTAAATTGGACCACGTATTATATTTCCGGGTAATAGTGAACCCTACCACAGGAAATAATTATAGGTCATTTAGGGGGTACACAGCGTGACCCTAAAGTTTACTATGTATGCCTATGCGAAATAGAGTGTTTTGAGAAGCTTAAAATTAAGAAATAAGCGTTCTAAAATGCTTTAAAAATTCAAAGACATCTTTCAATGGTTAACTAACGCAAGGCGCGATATCAGACCTTAATATGGAACCATAATATTTAAATTGGAACAGGTATTATATTACAGGGTAAAAGTGTGCCCTACAACAGGAAATAATTATAGGTCAATTAGGGGGTACACTATGTATATTTTAAATAGTGCATTAAAACAAGGAAATTCGAAGACTCTTTTCTATGTTAGCTAACGGTAGGGTATCGGACCTTAATATTGACCTAAAATTTTTAAATTGGACCACGTATTATATTACAGTGTGATAGTGTACCCTACCACAGAAAATAATTATAGGTCAATTAGGGGGTACTCAGCATGACCCTAAAATTTACTATGTATGCCTATGCGAAATAAAGTGTTCTGAGAAGCTTAAAATGAAGAAATAAGCGTTCTAAAATGCTTTAAAAATTCAAACACATCTTTCAATGGTTACCTAACGCAAGGCGCAATATCAGACCTTAATATTGACCCATAATATTTAAATTGGACCAGGTATTATATTACAGGGTAATAGTGTACCCTACCACAGGAAATAATTATAGGTCAATTAGGGGGTACACAGCGTGACCCTAAAGTTTACTATGTATACCTAAGCGAAATAAAGTGTTCTGAGAAGCTTAAAAGGAGGAAATAAGCGTTCTAAAATGCTTTAAAAATTCAAAGACATTTTTCAATGTTTACTAACGGCACGGTATCGGACCTTAATATTGACCTATAATTTTTAAATTGGACCACGTATTATATTACAGGGTAATAGTGTACCCTACCACAGGAAATAATTATAGGCCATTTAGGGGGTACACAGCGTGACCCCAAAGTTTACTATGTATGCCTATGCGAAATAGAGTGTTCTGAGAAGCTTAAAATGAAGAAATAAGCGTTCTAAAATGCTTTAAAAATTCAAAGACATCTTTCAATGGTTAACTAACGCAAGGCGCGATATCAGACCTTAATATGGAACCATAATATTTAAATTGGACCAGGTATTATATTACAGGGTAATAGTGTACCCTACAACAGGAAATAATTATAGGTCAATTAGGGGGTACACTATGTATATTTTAAATAGTGCAATAAAACAAGGAAATACGAAGACATTTTTCAATGTTAACTAACGGCACGGTATCGGAACTTAATATTGACCTATAATTTTTAAATTGGACCACGTATTATATTACAGGGTAATAGTGTACCCTACCACAGGAAATAATTATAGGCCATTTAGGGGGTACACAGCGTGACCCCAAAGTTTACTATGTATGCCTATGCGAAATAGAGTGTTCTGAGAAGCTTAAAATGAAGAAATAAGCGTTCTAAAATGCTTTAAAAATTCAAAGACATCTTTCAATGGTTAACTAACGCAAGGCGCAATATCAGACCTTAATATTGACCCATATTATTTAAATTGGACCAGGTAGTATATTACAGGGTAATAGTGTACCCTACAGCAGGAAATAATTATAGGTCAATTAGGGGGTACACTATGTATATTTTAAATAGTGCATTAAAACAAGGAAATTCGAAGACACTTTTCTATGTTAACTAACGGCACGGTATCGGACCTTAATATTGACCTATAATTTTTAAATTAGACCACGTATTATATTACAGGGTAATAGTGTACCCTACCACAGGAAATAATTATAGGTCAATTAGGGGGTACACCGCGTGAACAAAAAGTTTACTATGTATGCCTATGCGAAATAGAGTGTTCTGAGAAGCTTAAAATGAAGAAATAAGCGTTCTAAAATGCTTTAAAAATTCAAAGACATCTTTCAATGGTTAACTAACGCAAGGCGCGATATCAGACCTTAATATGGAACCATAATATTTAAATTGGACCAGGTATTATATTACAGGGTAATAGTGTACCCTACAACAGGAAATAATTATAGGTCAATTAGGGGGTACACTATGTATATTTTAAATAGTGCATTAAAACAAGGAAATACGAAGATACTTTTCTATGTTAACTAACGGCACGGTATCGGACCTTAATATTGACCTATAATTTTCTAAATTGGACCACGAATTATATTACAGGGTAATAGTGTACCCTACCACAGGAAATAATTATAGGTCAATTAGGGGGTACACAGCGTGACCCTAAAGTTTACTATGTATGACTATGCGAAATAAAGTGTTCTGAGAAGCTTAAAATGAGGAAATAAACGTTCTAAAATGCTTTAAAAATTCAAAGACACTTTTCTGTGTTAATTAACGGCACGGTATCGGACCTTAATATTGACCTATAATTTTTAAATTGGACCACGTATTATATTACAGGGCAATAGTGTACCCTACCACAGGAAATAATTATAGGTCAATTAGGGGGTACACAGCGTGAACCTAAAGTTTACTATGTATGCCTATGCGAAATAGCGTGTTCTGAGAAGCTTAAAATGAAGAAATAAGCGTTCTAAAATGCTTTAAAAATTCAAAGACATCTTTCAATGTTTAACTAACGCAAGGCGCGATATCAGACCTTAATATTGACCCATAATATTTAAATTGGACCAGGTATTATATTACAGGGTAATAGTGTACCCTACCACAGGAAATAATTATAGGTCAATTAGGGGGTACACTATGTATATTTTAAATAGTGCATTAAAACAGGGAAATACGAAGACACTTTTCTATGTTAACTAACGGCACGGTATCGGACCTTAATATTGACCTATAATTTTTAAATTGCTCCACGTATTATATTACAGGGTGATAGTGTACCCTAAAACAGAAAATAATTATAGGTCAATTAGGGGGTACACAGCGGGACCCTAAAGTTTACTATGTATGCCTATGCGAAATAAAGTGTTCTGAGAAGCTTAAAATGAAGAAATAAGCGTTCTAAAATGCTTTAAAAATTCAAAGACATCTTTCAATGGTTAACTAACGCAAGGCGAAAAATCAGACCTTAATATTGACTAATAATATTTAAATTGGACCAGGTATTATATTACAGGGTAATAGTGTACCCTACCACAGGAAATAATTATAGGTCAATTAGGGGGTACACTATGTATATTTTAAATAGTGCATTAAAACAAGGAAATACGAAGACACTTTTCTATGTTAACTAACGGCACGGTATCGGGCTTTAATATTGACCTATAATTTTTAAATTGGACCACGTATTATATTACAGGGTAATAGTGTACCCTACCACAGGAAATAATTATAGGTCATTTAGGGGGTACACAGCATGACCCTAAAGTTTACTATGTATGCCTATGCGAAATAAAGTGTTCTGAGAAGCTTAAAATGAGGAAATAAACGTTCTAAAATGGTTTAAAAATTCAAAGACACTTTTCTATGTTAATAAACGGCACGGTATCGGACCTTAATATTGACCTATAAGTTTTAAATTGGACCACGTATTGTATTACAGGGTAATAGTGTACCCTACCACAGGAAATAATTATAGGTCAATTAGGGGGTACACAGCGTGACCCTAAAGTTTACTATGTATGCCTATGCGAAATAAAGTGTTCTGAGAAGCTTAAAAGGAGGAAATAAGCGTTCTAAAATGCTTTAAAAATTCAAAGACATTTTTCAATGTTTACTAACGGCACGGTATCGGACCTTAATATTGACCTATAATTTTTAAATTGGACCACGTATTATATTACAGGGTAATAGTGTACCCTACCACAGGAAATAATTATAGGCCATTTAGGGGGTACACAGCGTGACCCCAAAGTTTACTATGTATGCCTATGCGAAATAGAGGGTTCTGAGAAGCTTAAAATGAAGAAATAAGCGTTCTAAAATGCTTTAAAAATTCAAAGACATCTTTCAATGGTTAACTAACGCAAGGCGCGATATCAGACCTTAATATGGAACCATAATATTTAAATTGGACCAGGTATTATATTACAGGGTAATAGTGTACCCTACAACAGGAAATAATTATAGGTCAATTAGGGGGTACTCTATGTATATTTTAAATAGTGCATTAAAACAAGGAAATTCGAAGACTCTTTTCTATGTTAACTAACGGTAGGGTATCGGACCTTAATATTGACCTAAAATTTTTAAATTGGAAAACGTATTATATTACAGGGTGATAGTGTACCCTACCACAGAAAATAATTATAGGTCAATTAGGGGGTACACAGCGTGACCCTAAAGTTTACTATGTATGCCTATGCGAAATAAAGTGTTCTGAGAAGCTTACAATGAAGAAATAAGCGTTCTAAAATGCTTTAAAAATTCAAAGACATCTTTCAATGGTTAACTAACGCAAGGCGTGATATCAGACCTTAATATAGAACCATAATATTTAAATTGGACCAGGTATTATATTACAGGGTAATAATGTACCCTACAACAGGAAATAATTATAGGTCAATTAGGGGGTACACTATGTATATTTTAAATAGTGCATTAAAACAAGGAAATTCGAAGACACTTTTCTATGTTAACTAACGGCACGGTATCGGACCTTAATATTGACCTATAATTTTTAAATTGGACCACGTATTATATTTCCGGGTAATAGTGTACCCTACCACAGGAAATAATTATAGGTCATTTAGGGGGTACACAGCGTGACCCTAAAGTTTACTATGTATGCCTATGCGAAATAGAGTGTTCTGAGAAGCTTAAAATTAAGAAATAAGCGTTCTAAAATGCTTTAAAAATTCAAAGACATCTTTCAATGGTTAACTAACGCAAGGCGCGATATCAGACCTTAATATGGAACCATAATATTTAAATTGGACCAGGTATTATATTACAGGGTAAAAGTGTGCCCTACAACAGGAAATAATTATAGGTCAATTAGGGGGTACACTATGTATATTTTAAATAGTGCATTAAAACAAGGAAATTCGAAGACTCTTTTCTATGTTAGCTAACGGTAGGGTATCGGACCTTAATATTGACCTAAAATTTTTAAATTGGACCACGTATTATATTACAGTGTGATAGTGTACCCTACCACAGAAAATAATTATAAGTCAATTAGGGGGTACTCAGCGTGACCCTAAAGTTTACTATGTATGCCTATGCGAAATAAAGTGTTCTGAGAAGCTTAAAATGAAGAAATAAGCGTTCTAAAATGCTTTAAAAATTCAAAGACATCTTTCAATGGTTACCTAACGCAAGGCGCAATATCAGACCTTAATATTGACCCATAATATTTAAATTAGACCAGGTATTATATTACAGGGTAATAGTGTACCCTACCACAGGAAATAATTATAGGTCAATTAGGGGGTACACAGCGTGACCCTAAAGTTTACTATGTATGCCTATGCGAAATAAAGTGTTCTGAGAAGCTTAAAAGGAGGAAATAAGCGTTCTAAAATGCTTTAAAAATTCAAAGACATTTTTCAATGTTTACTAACGGCACGGTATCGGACCTTAATATTGACCTATAATTTTTAAATTGGACCACGTATTATATTACAGGGTAATAGTGTACCCTACCACAGGAAATAATTATAGGCCATTTAGGGGGTACACAGCGTGACCCCAAAGTTTACTATGTATGCCTATGCGAAATAGAGGGTTCTGAGAAGCTTAAAATGAAGAAATAAGCGTTCTAAAATGCTTTAAAAATTCAAAGACATCTTTCAATGGTTAACTAACGCAAGGCGCAATATCAGACCTTAATATTGACCCATAATATTTAAATTTGACCAGGTATTATATTACAGGGTAATAGTGTACCCTACCACAGGAAATAATTATAGGTCAATTAGGGGGTACACTATGTATATTTTAAATAGTGCATTAAAACAAGGAAATACGAAGACACTTTTCTATGTTAACTAACGGCACGGTATCGGACCTTAACATTGACCTATAATTTTTAAATTGGACCACGTATTATATTACAGGGTAATAGTGTACCCTACCACAGGAAATAATTATAGGTCAATTAGGGGGTGCACAGCGTGACCCCAAAGTTTACTATGTATGCCTATGCGAAATAGAGTGTTCTGAGAAGCTTAAAATGAAGAAATAGGCGTTCTAAAATGCTTTAAAAATTCAAAGACATCTTTCAATGGTTAACTAACGCAAGGCGCAATATCAGACCTTAATATTGACCCATATTATTTAAATTGGACCAGGTATTATATTACAGGGTAATAGTGTACCCTACCACAGGAAATAATTATAGGTCAATTAGGGGGTACACTATGTATATTTTAAATAGTGCATTAAAACAAGGAAATACGAAGACACTTTTCTATGTTAACTAACGGCACGGTATCGGACCTTAATATTGACATATACTTTTTAAATTGGACCACGTATTATATTACAGGGTTATAGTGTGCCCTACCACAGGAAATAATTATAGGTCAATTAGGGGGTACACAGCGGGACCCTAAAGTTTACAATGTATGCCTATGCGAAATAAAGTGTTCTGAGAAGCTTAAAATGAGGAAATAAGCGTTCTAAAATGCTTTAAAAATTCAAAGACATTTTTCAATGTTAACTAACGGCACGGTATCAGACCTTAATATTGACCCATATTATTTAAATTGGACCAGGTATTATATTACAGGGTAATAGTGTACCCTACCACAGGAAATAATGATAGGTCAATTAGGGGGTACACTATGTATATTTTAAATAGTGCATTAAAACAAGGAAATTCGAAGACACTTTTCTATGTTAACTAACGGCACGGTATCGGACCTTAATATTGACCTATAATTTATAAATTGGACCACGTATTATATTACAGGGTTATAGTGTACCCTACCACAGGAAATAATTATAGGTCAATTAGGGGGTACACAGCGTGACCCTAAAGTTTACAATGTATGCCTATGCGAAATAAAGTGTTCTGAGAAGCTTAAAATGAGGAAATAAGCGTTCTAAAATGCTTTAAAAATTCAAAGACATTTTTCTATGTTAACTAACGGCACGGTGTCAGACCTTAATATTGACCTATAATTTTTAAATTGGACCACGTATTATATTACAGGGTAATAGTGTACCCTACCACAGGAAATAAATATATGTCATTTAGGGGGGACACAGCGTGACCCTAAATTTTACTATGTATGCCTATGCGATATAGAGTGTTCTGAGAAGCTTAAAATGAAGAAATAAGCGTTCTAAAATGCTTTAAAAATTCAAAGACATCTTTCAATGGTTAACTAACGCAAGGCGCAATATCAGACCTTAATATTGACCCATAATATTTAAATTTGACCAGGTATTATATTACAGGGTAATAGTGTACCCTACCACAGGAAATAATTATAGGTCAATTAGGGGGTACACTATGTATATTTTAAATAGTGCATTAAAACAAGGAAATACGAAGACACTTTTCTATGTTAACTAACGGCACGGTATCGGACCTTAACATTGACCTATAATTTTTAAATTGGACCACGTATTATATTACAGGGTAATAGTGTACCCTACCACAGGAAATAATTATAGGTCAATTAGGGGGTACACAGCGTGACCCCAAAGTTTACTATGTATGCCTATGCGAAATAGAGTGTTCTGAGAAGCTTAAAATGAAGAAATAGGCGTTCTAAAATGCTTTAAAAATTCAAAGACATCTTTCAATGGTTAACTAACACAAGGCGCAATATCAGACCTTAATATTGACCCATATTATTTAAATTGGACCAGGTATTATATTACAGGGTAATAGTGTACCCTACCACAGGAAATAATTATAGGTCAATTAGGGGGTACACTATGTATATTTTAAATAGTGCATTAAAACAAGGAAATTCGAAGACACTTTTCTATGTTTACTAACGGCACGGTATCGGACCTTAATATTGACCTATAATTTATAAATTGGACCACGTATTATATTACAGGGTTATAGTGTGCCCTACCACAGGAAATAATTATAGGTCAATTAGGGGGTACACAGCGTGACCCTAAAGTTTACAATGTATGCCTATGCGAAAAAAAGTGTTCTGAGAAGCTTAAAATGAGGAAATAAGCGTTCTAAAATGCTTTAAAAATTCAAAGACATTTTTCAATGTTAACTAACGGCACGGTGTCAGACCTTAATATTGACCTATAATTTTTAAATTGGACCACGTATTATATTACAGGGTAATAGTGTACCCTACCACAGGAAATAAATATATGTCATTTAGGGGGGACACAGCGTGACCCTAAATTTTACTATGTATGCCTATGCGATATAGAGTGTTCTGAGAAGCTTAAAATGAAGAAATAAGCGTTCTAAAATGCTTTAAAAATTCAAAGACATCTTTCAATGGTTAACTAACGCAAGGCGCAATATCAGACCTTAATATTGACCCATATCATTTAAATTGGACCAGGTATTATATTACAGGGTAATAGTGTACCCTACCACAGGAAATAATTATAGGTCAATTAGGGGGTACACTATGTATATTTTAAATAGTGCATTAAAACAAGGAAAAACGAAGACACTTTTCTATGTTAACTAACGGCACGGTATCGGACCTTAATATTGACCTATAATTTTTAAATTGGACCACGTATTATATCACAGGGTGATAGTGTACCCTACCACAGAAAATAATTATAGGTCAATTAGGGGGTACACAGCGTGACCCTAAAGTTTACTATGTACGCCTATGCGAAATAAGGGGTTCTGAGAAGCTTAAAATGAAGAAATAAGCGTTCTAAAATGCTTTAAAAATTCAAAGACATCTTTCAATGGTTAACTAACGCAAGGCGCGATATCAGACCTTAATATGGAACCATAATATTTAAATTGGACCAGGTATTATATTACAGGGTAATAGTGTACCCTACAACAGGAAATAATTATAGGTCAATTAGGGGGTACACTATGTATATTTAAAATAGTGCATTAAAACAAGGAAATACGAAGACTCTTTTCTATGTTAACTAACGGTAGGGTATCGAACCTTAATATTGACCTAAAATTTTTAAATTGGACCACGTATTATATTACAGGGTAATACTGCACCCTACCACAGGAAATAATTATAGGTTAATTAGGGGGTACACAGCGTGACCCCAAAGTTTACTATGTATGCCTATGCGAAATAGAGTGTTCTGAGAAGCTTAAAATGAAGAAATAAGCTTTCTAAAATGCTTTAAAAATTCAAAGACATCTTTCAATGGTTAACTAACGCAAGGCGCAATATCAGACCTTAATATTGAACCATAATATTTAAATTTGACCAGGTATTATATTACAGGGTAATAGTGTACCCTACCTCAGGAAATAATTATAGGTCAATTAGGGGGTACACTATGTATATTTTAAATAGTGCATTAAAACAAGGAAATACGAAGACACTTTTCTATGTTAACTAACGGCACGGTATCGGACCTTAACATTGACCTATAATTTTTAAATTGGACCACGTATTATATTACAGGGTAATAGTGTACCCTACCACAGGAAATAATTATAGGTCAATTAGGGGGTACACAGCGTGACCCCAAAGTTTACTATGTATGCCTATGCGAAATAGAGTGTTCTGAGAAGCTTAAAATGAAGAAATAGGCGTTCTAAAATGCTTTAAAAACTCAAAGACATCTTTCAATGGTTAACTAACGCAAGGCGCAATATCAGACCTTAATATTGACCCATATTATTTAAATTGGACCAGGTATTATATTACAGGGTAATAGTGTACCCTACCACAGGAAATAATTATAGGTCAATTAGGGGGTACACTATGTATATTTTAAATAGTGCATTAAAACAAGGAAATTCGAAGACACTTTTCTATGTTAACTAACGGCACGGTATCGGACCTTAATATTGACCTATAATTTATAAATTGGACCACGTATTATATTACAGGGTTATAGTGTACCCTACCACAGGAAATAATTATAGGTCAATTAGGGGGTACACAGCGTGACCCTAAAGTTTACAATGTATGCCTATGCGAAATAAAGTGTTCTGAGAAGCTTAAAATGAGGAAATAAGCGTTCTAAAATGCTTTAAAAATTCAAAGACATTTTTCTATGTTAACTAACGGCACGGTGTCAGACCTTAATATTGACCTATAATTTTTAAATTGGACCACGTATTATATTACAGGGTAATAGTGTACCCTACCACAGGAAATAAATATATATCATTTAGGGGGGACACAGCGTGACCCTAAATTTTACTATGTATGCCTATGCGATATAGAGTGTTCTGAGAAGCTTAAAATGAAGAAATAAGCGTTCTAAAATGCTTTAAAAATTCAAAGACATCTTTCAATGGTTAACTAACGCAAGGCGCAATATCAGACCTTAATATTGACCCATAATATTTAAATTTGACCAGGTATTATATTACAGGGTAATAGTGTACCCTACAACAGGAAATAATTATAGGTCAATTAGGGGGTACACTATGTATATTTAAAATAGTGCATTAAAACAAGGAAATACGAAGACTCTTTTCTATGTTAACTAACGGTAGGGTATCGGACCTTAATATTGACCTAAAATTTTTAAATTGGACCACGTATTATATTACAGGGTAATACTGCACTTTACCACAGGAAATAATTATAGGTTAATTAGGGGGTACACAGCGTGACCCCAAAGTTTACTATGTATGCCTATGCGAAATAGAGTGTTCTGAGAAGCTTAAAATGAAGAAATAAGCTTTCTAAAATGCTTTAAAAATTCAAAGACATCTTTCAATGGTTAACTAACGCAAGGCGCAATATCAGACCTTAATATTGACCCATATTATTTAAATTGGACCAGGTATTATATTACAGGGTAATAAAGTACCGTACCACAGGAAATAATTATAGGTCAATTAGGGGGTACACTATGTATATTTTAAATAGTGCATTAAAACAAGGAAATACGAAGACACTTTTCTATGTTAACTAACGGCACGGTATCGGACCTTAATATTGACATATACTTTTTAAATTGGACCACGTATTATATTACAGGGTTATAGTGTGCCCTACCACAGGAAATAATTATAGGTCAATTAGGGGGTACACAGCGGGACCCTAAAGTTTACAATGTATGCCTATGCGAAATAAAGTGATCTGAGAAGCTTAAAATGAGGAAATAAGCGTTCTAAAATGCTTTAAAAATTCAAAGACATTTTTCAATGTTAACTAACGGCACGGTATCAGACCTTAATATTGACCCATATTATTTAAATTGGACCAGGTATTATATTACAGGGTAATAGTGTACCCTACCACAGGAAATAATGATAGGTCAATTAGGGGGTACACTATGTATATTTTAAATAGTGCATTAAAACAAGGAAATTCGAAGACACTTTTCTATGTTAACTAACGGCACGGTATCGGACCTTAATATTGACCTATAATTTATAAATTGGACCACGTATTATATTACAGGGTTATAGTGTACCCTACCACAGGAAATAATTATAGGTCAATTAGGGGGTACACAGCGTGACCCTAAAGTTTACAATGTATGCCTATGCGAAATAAAGTGTTCTGAGAAGCTTAAAATGAGGAAATAAGCGTTCTAAAATGCTTTAAAAATTCAAAGACATTTTTCTATGTTAACTAACGGCACGGTGTCAGACCTTAATATTGACCTATAATTTTTAAATTGGACCACGTATTATATTACAGGGTAATAGTGTACCCTACCACAGGAAATAAATATATGTCATTTAGGGGGGACACAGCGTGACCCTAAATTTTACTATGTATGCCTATGCGATATAGAGTGTTCTGAGAAGCTTAAAATGAAGAAATAAGCGTTCTAAAATGCTTTAAAAATTCAAAGACATCTTTCAATGGTTAACTAACGCAAGGCGCAATATCAGACCTTAATATTGACCCATAATATTTAAATTTGACCAGGTATTATATTACAGGGTAATAGTGTACCCTACCACAGGAAATAATTATAGGTCAATTAGGGGGTACACTATGTATATTCTAAATAGTGCATTAAAACAAGGAAATACGAAGACACTTTTCTATGTTAACTAACGGCACGGTATCGGACCTTAACATTGACCTATAATATTTAAATTGGACCACGTATTATATTACAGGGTAATAGTGTACCCTACCACAGGAAATAATTATAGGTCAATTAGGGGGTACACAGCGTGACCCCAAAGTTTACTATGTATGCCTATGCGAAATAGAGTGTTCTGAGAAGCTTAAAATGAAGAAATAGGCGTTCTAAAATGCTTTAAAAATTCAAAGACATCTTTCAATGGTTAACTAACGCAAGGCGCAATATCAGACCTTAATATTGACCCATATTATTTAAATTGGACCAGGTATTATATTACAGGGTAATAGTGTACCCTACCACAGGAAATAATTATAGGTCAATTAGGGGGTACACTATGTATATTTTAAATAGTGCATTAAAACAAGGAAATTCGAAGACACTTTTCTATGTTTACTAACGGCACGGTATCGGACCTTAATATTGACCTATAAATTATAAATTGGACCACGTATTATATTACAGGGTTATAGTGTGCCCTACCACAGGAAATAATTATAGGTCAATTAGGGGGTACACAGCGTGACCCTAAAGTTTACAATGTATGCCTATGCGAAAAAAAGTGTTCTGAGAAGCTTAAAATGAGGAAATAAGCGTTCTAAAATGCTTTAAAAATTCAAAGACATTTTTCAATGTTAACTAACGACACGGTGTCAGACCTTAATATTGACCTATAATTTTTAAATTGGACCACGTATTATATTACAGGGTAATAGTGTACCCTACCACAGGAAATAAATATATGTCATTTAGGGGGGACACAGCGTGACCCTAAATTTTACTATGTATGCCTATGCGATATAGAGTGTTCTGAGAAGCTTAAAATGAAGAAATAAGCGTTCTAAAATGCTTTAAAAATTCAAAGACATCTTTCAATGGTTAACTAACGCAAGGCTCAATATCAGACCTTAATATTGACCCATATTATTTAAATTGGACCAGGTATTATATTACAGGGTAATAAAGTACCGTACCACAGGAAATAATTATAGGTCAATTAGGGGGTACACTATGTATATTTTAAATGGTGCATTAAAACAAGGAAATACGAAGACACTTTTCTATGTTAACTAACGGCACGGTATCGGACCTTAATATTGACCTATACTTTTTAAATTGGACCACGAATTATATTACAGGGTAATAGTGTACCCTACCACAGGAAATAATAATAGGTCATTTAGGGGGTACACAGCGTGACCCTAAAGTTTACTATGTATGCCTATGCAAAATAGAGTGTTCTGAGAAGCTTAAAATGAAGAAATAAGCGTTCTAAAATGCTTTAAAAATTCAAAGACATCTTTCAATGGTTAACTAACGCAAGGCGCGATATCAGACCTTAATATGGAACCATAATATTTAAATTGGACCAGGTATTATAATACAGGGTAATAGTGTACCCTACAACAGGAAATAATTATAGGTCAATTAGGGGATGCACTATGTATATTTTAAATAGTGCATTAAAACAAGGAAATTCGAAGATTCTTTTCTATGTTAACTAACGGTAGGGCATCGGACCTTAATATTGACCCAAAATTTTTAAATTGGACCACGTATTATATTACAGGGTGATAGTGTACCCTACCACAGAAAATAATTATAGGTCAATTAGGGGGTACGCAGCGTGACCCTAAAGTTTACTATGTATGCCTATGCGAAATAAAGTGTTCTGAGAAGCGTAAAATGAAGAAATAAGCGTTCTAAAATGCTTTAAAAATTCAAAGACATCTGTCAATGGTTAACTAACGCAAGGCGCAATATCAGACCTTAATATTGTCCCATAATATTTAAATTGGACCAGGTATTATATTACAGGGTAATAGTGTACCCTACCACAGGAAATAATTACAGGTCAATTAGGGGGTACACTATGTATATTTTAAATAGTGCATTGAAACAAGGAAATTCGAAGACACTTTTCTATGTTAACTAACGGCACGGTATCGGACCTTAATATTGAACTAGAATTTTTAAATTGGACCACGTACTATATTATAGGGTAATAGTGTAACCTACCTCAGAAAATAATTATAGGTCAATTAGGGGGAACACAGCGTGACCCTAAAGTTTAATATGTATGCCTATGCGAAATAAAGTGTTCTGAGAATCTTAAACTACAGCTGGACACTACACTGCCCTTATAGACCCTACCAAAGACTTAAGTTCTCAGTAGCGCTTCCGCTCCAATCAGTGGCCAAATATGGCGGACCCTCCATGGCCTTACTGCAGTACGTGTGCGGCTTTATAGCCGCGTTGCGGGAGCCAAAATGGCAGGAAATTACACTGCCCTACTACGACACGCTAGTGCCTTTACTCCTCAGTTGGGCTTCCGCTCTAATCCGTGGCCAAAGATGGCGAACACTACCGCCCCCTAATGCCGCACGTGCACGGCTGTAGTGCCGCGTTGCAGTGGCGAAAATGGCAGGAAACTACACTGCCCAACTACTACACACCAGTGCCTTTACTCCTCAGTTCGGCTTCCGCTCTAAATAGTGGAAAAATATGGCGGACACTATGGCCCTTCAGCGGCACTCGCGCTGCTGTAGAGCCGCGTTTCGGTGGCCCAACATGTCGGACTCTTCCCAGCCCTACTACCACACGCCAGTGCCTTTACTCCTCAGTTCGGCTTCCGCTCTAATCTGTGACCAAAGAAGGCGGACACTCTATGGCATTTCTGCGGCACGTGCGCGGGTGTAGTGCCGCGTTGCTGTAGCTCAAATTGACGGATTCTGCACTGCCCAACTACGACACGACTGTGCCTTTTTTCCTCAGTTAGGCTTCCGCTCCACTCCGTGGCCAAAGATGGCGAACAGTCTATAGCCCTAGTGTGGCACGTCCGCGGCTGTAGTGCTGCGATGCAGTAGCCCTAAATGTCGGACTCTACACTGCCCTACTACGACACGCCAGTGCCTTTACTCCTCAGTTGGTCTTCCGCTCTAATCCCAGGCTAAAAAATGGCGAACACTCCAAGGCCCTAATGCTGCACGTGCACGGCTGTAGTGCCGCGTTGCAGAGGCGAAAATGGCAGGAAACTACACTTCCCTATGTCTACACACCAATGCCTTTACTCCTCAGTTCGGCTTCCGCTCTAATTAGTGACCAAGGAAGGCGGACACTCTATGGCCCTATTGCGGCACATGCGCGGCTGTAGTGCCGCGTTGCGGTGAACCAAAATGGTGGAATCTACACAGACCTACTACGACAAGCCAGTGAATTTACTCCTCAGTTCGGCTTCCGCTCTAAATAGTTTAAAAATATGGCGGACACTCATTGGTCCTCCTGCGGCTCGTGCGTGGCTGTAGTCAGGCGATGCGGTGGCCCAGCATGTCTGACGCTACACTGCCCGACTACGACACGCCAGTGCCTTCACTCCTCAGTTCGGCTTCCGCTCTAAATAGTGGAAAAATATGGCGGGCACTCCATGGTCCTACTGCGGCACGTGCGCTGCTTTAGTGACGCGTTGCGGAGGCCCAACATGTCGGACGCTACACTGCCCGACTACGGCACGCCTGTGCCTTTACTCCTCAGTTCGGCTTCCGCTCTAATCAGTGGCCAAAGATTGCGGACTGTTTATAGCCCTACTGCAGCACGTGTGCGGCTTTATAGCCGCGTTGCGGGGGCCAAAATGTCAGGAAATTACACTGCCCTACTACGACACGCCAGTGCCTTTACTCCTCAGTTGGGCTTCCGCTCTAATCCGTGGCCAAAGATGGCGAACACTACCGCCCCCTAATGCCGCACGTGCACGGCTGTAGTGCTGCGCTGCAGTGGCGAAAATGGCAGAAAACTACACTGCCCAACTACTACACGCGAGTGCCTTTACTCCTCAGTTCGGCTTCCGCTCTAAATAGTGGAAAAATATGGCGGACACTCCATGGCCCTTCAGCGGCACTCGCGCGGCTGTAGAGCCGCGTTTCGGTGGCCCAACATGTCGGACTCTTCCCAGCCCTACTACCACACGCCTGTGCCTTTACTCCTCAGTTCGGCTTCCGCTCTAATCTGTGACCAAAGAAGGCGGACACTCTATGGCATTTCTGCGGCACGTGCGCGGCTGTAGTGCCGCGTTGCTGTAGCTCAAATTGACGGATTCTGCACTGCCCAACTACGACACGACTGTGCCTTTTCTCCTCAGTTGGGCTTCCGCTCCACTCCGTGGCCAAAGATGGCGAACAGTCTATAGCCCTAGTGTGGCATGTCCGCGGCTGTAGTGCTGCGTTGCAGTGGCCCAAAATGTCGGACTCTACACTGCCCTACTACGACACGCCAGTGCCTTTACTCCTCAGTTGGTCTTCCGCTCTAATCCCAGGCTAAAAAATGGCGAACACTCCAAGGCCCTAATGCTGCACGTGCACGGCTGTAGTGCCGCGTTGCAGAGGCGAAAATGGCAGGAAACTACACTGCCCTATTTCTACACACCAATGCCTTTAGTCCTCAGTTCGGCTTCCGCTCTAATTAGTGACCAAGGAAGGCGGACACTCTATGACCCTATTGCGGCACATGCGGTTCTGTAGTGCCGCGTTGCGGTGAACCAAAATGGTGGAATCTACACAGACCTACTACGACACGCCAGTGAATTTACTCCTCAGTTCGGCTTCCGCTCTAAATAGTGGAAAAATATGGCGGACACTCCATGGTCCTCCTGCGGCTCGTGCGGCGCTGTAGTCAGGCGATGCGGTGGCCCAGCATGTCTGACGCTACACTGCCCGTCTACGACACGCCAGTGCCTTCACTCCTCAGTTCGGCTTCCGCTCTAAATAGTGGAAAAATATGGCGGGCACTCCATGGTCCTACTGCGGCACGTTCGCGGCTTTAGTGACGCGTTGCGGTGGCCCAACATGTCGGACGCTACACTGCCCGACTACGGCACGCCTGTGCCTTTACTCCTCAGTTCGGCTTCCGCTCTAATCAGTGGCCAAAGATTGCGGACTGTCTATAGCCCTACTGCGGCACGTGAACGGCTGTAGTGCCGCGTTGCAGAGGCGAAAATGGCAGGAAACTACACTGCCCAACTACTACATGCCAGTGCCTTTACTCCTCAGTTCGGCTTCCGCTCTAAATAGTGGAAAAATATGGCGGACACTCCATCGCCCTTCAGCGGCAATCGCGCGGCTGAAGTGCCGCGTTTCGGTGGCCCAACATGTCGGACTCATCCCAGCCCTACGACCACACGCCTGTGCCTTTACTCCTCAGTTCGGCTTCCGCTCTAATCTGTGACCAAAGAAGGCGGACACTCTATGGCATTTCTGCGGCACGTGCGCGGCAGTAGTGCCGCGTAGCGGTAGCCCAAATTGTCGGATTCAGCGCAGCCCAACTGCGACACGACAGTGCCTTTACTCCTCAGTTGGGCTTCCGCTCCACTCCGTGGCCAAAGATGGCGAACAGTCTATAGCCCTAGTGTGGCAGTTGGCGAACACTCCAAGGCCCTAATGCTGCACGTGCACGGCTGTAGTGCCGCGTTGCAGTGGCGAAAATGGCAGGAAACTACACTCCCATCTACTACACGCCAGTGCCATTACTCCTCAGTTCGGCTTCCGCTCTAAATAGTGAAAAAATATGGCTGACACTCTATGGCATTTCTGCGGCATGTGCACGGCTTTAGTGCCGCGTTGCGGTGGCCAAAATGGCAGGAAACTACGCTGCCCTATTTCTACACGCCAGTGCCTTTGCTCCTCAGTTCGGCTTCCGCTCTAATCTGTGACCAAAGAAGGCGGACACTCTATGGCAATACTGCGGCACGTGCGCGGCTGTAGTGCCGCGTTGCGGTAGCCCAAAATGTCGGATTCTGCACTGCCCTACTACGACACGCCAGTGCCTTTACTCCTCAGTTGGGCTTCCGCTTCACTCCGTGGCCAAAGATGGC
The DNA here is from genome assembly GCF_982258835.1 of Parasteatoda tepidariorum. NCBI lineage: Eukaryota > Metazoa > Arthropoda > Arachnida > Araneae > Theridiidae > Parasteatoda > Parasteatoda tepidariorum. Next base: position 56,981 of record NW_028257414.1, on the reverse strand, counting down.
AAACAGTCTATAGCCCTTGACCGGCACGCCCGCGGCTGTAGTGCAGCGTTGCGGTGGCCCAAAATGTCAGACTCTACACTGCCCTACTACGACACGCCAGTGCCTTTACTCCTCAGTTGGGCTTCCGCTCTAATTCCAGGCTAAAAAATGGCGAACTCTCCAAGACCCTAATGCTGCACGTGCACGGCTGTAGTGCCGCGTTGCGGTGGCCAAATTGGCAGGAAATTACACTGCCCTGCTACGACACGCGAGTGCCTTTACTTCTCAGGTCGGCTTCCGCCCTAATCAGTGACCAAAGATGGCGGACTCTCCATGGCCTTTCTGCGGCACGTGCACGACTGTAGTGCCGCGTTGCGGTGGCCCAACTTGTCGGTTGCTATACTGCCTGACTACAACACGCCAGTGCCTTTACTCCACAGTTCTGCTTCCGCTATAATCAGGAGCCAAAGATGGCGGACAGTCTATAGCCCTTCTGCGGCACGTCCACGGCTGAATGTGCCAAGTTGCGATTGCCCAAAATGGTGGACACTACACTGCCCTTCTAGACCCTACCAAAGACTTAAGTTCTCAGTAGCGCTTCCGCTCTAATCAGTGGCCAAATATGGCAGACACTTCATGGCCCTACTGCGGCACGTGTGCGGCTTTATAGCCGCGTTGCGGGGACCAAAATGGCAGGAAATTACACTGCCCTACTACTACACGCCAGTGCCTTTACTCCTCAGTTCGGCTTCCGCTATAAATAGTGGAAAAATATGGCGGACACTCCATGGCCCTTCAGCGGCACGTGCGCGGCTGTAGTGCCGCGTTGCTGTAATTGTCGGATTCTGCACTGCCCTACTACGACACGCCAGTGCCTTTACTCCTCAGATGGGCTTCCGCTCCACTCCGTGGCCAAAGATGGCGAACAGTCTATAGCCCTAGAGCGGCACGCCCGCGGCTGTAGTGCCGCGTTGCGGTGGCCCAAAATGTCAGACTCTACACTGCCCTACTACGACAGGCCAGTGCCTTTACTCCTCAGTTGGGCTTCCGCTCTAATCCCAGGCTTAAAAATGGCGAACTCTCCAAGGCCCTAATGCTGCACGTGCACGGCTGTAGTGCCGCGTTGCGGTGGACAAATTGGCAGGAAACTACACTGCCCTATTTCTACACACCAGTGCATTTACTCCTCTGTTCTGCCTCCGCTCTCTTTAGTGACAAAAGAAGGCGTATACTCTATGGCCCTATTGCGGCACATGCGCGGCTGTAGTGTCGCGTTGCGGTGGCCTAAATTGTCGGACTCTACACTGCCCTACTACGACACACCAGTGCCTTTACTCCTCTGTTCGGCTTCCGCTCTAAATAGTGGAAAAAGATGGCGGACACTCCATGGCCCTTGAGCGGCACGTGCACGGCTGTAGTGCCGCGTTGTAGTGGCCAAAATGGCAGGAAACTACACTGCCCTACAACGAAAAGCCAGTGCCTTTACACCTCAGTTGCGCTTCCACTCTAATCACTGGCCAAAGATTTCGGACACTCCATGGTCCAACTGCGGCACATGCGCAACTGTAGTGCCGCGTTGTGGTGGCCCAAAATAGCGGACACTACACCGCCCTACATGACCCTACCAAAGACATAAGTTCTCAATTGCGCTTCCACACTAAGCATTGGCCAAAGATGGCGGACACTCCATAGCTCTAATGCGGCACGTCCGCGGCTGTAGTGCCGCGTTGCGGTTGCCCAAATTGTCGAACTCATCGCTATCCTACTACTAAACGCCAGTCCCATAACCCCTCAGTTGGGCTTCCGCTCTTATCCGTTGCCAAAGATTGCGGACCCTCCATGGCCCTACTGCGGCACGTGTGCGGCTTTATAGCTGCGTTGCGGGGGCCAAAATGGCAGGAAATTACACTGCTCTACTACGACACGCGAGTGCCTTTACTCCTCAGGTCGGTTTCCGCCCTAATCAGTGACCAAAGATGGCGGACTCTCCGTGGCCCTTCTGCGGCACGTGCACGACTGTAGTGCCGCGTTGCGGTGGCCTAACTTTTCAGTCGCTACACTGCCCTACTACGACACGCCAGTCCCTTTACCCCTCTGTTGGGTTTCCGCTCTAATCCGTAGCCAAAGATTGCGGACACTCCACGGTCCTAATGCTGCACGTGCACGGCTGTATTACCGCGTTGCGGTGGCCAAAATGGCAGGAAACTACACTGCCCTATTTCTACACGCCAGTGCCTTTACTCCTCATTTCGACTTCCGCTCAAATTAAAGAACAAAGAAGGCGGACACTCTATGGCCCTATTGCGGCACATGCGCGGCTGTAGTGCCGCGTTGCGGTGGCCTAAATTGTCGGACTCTACACTGCCCTACTACGACACACCAGTGCCTTTACTCCTCTGTTCGGCTTCCGCTCTGAATAGTGGAAAAAGATGGCGGACACTCCATGGCCCTTCAGCGGCACGTGCACGGCTGTAGCGCCGCGTTGCGGGGGCCAAAATGGCAGGAAACTACACTGCCCTACTACGACACGAAAGTGCCTTTATTCCTCAGTTGGGCTTCCGCTCTAATCCGTGGCCAAAAAATGGCGAACACTCCAAGGCCCTAATGCGGCACGTGCACGGCTGTAGTGCCACGTTGTGGTGGCCAAAATGGCAGGAAACTACACTGCCCTACAACGAAAAGCCAGTGCCATTACACCTCAGTTGGGCTTCCACTCTAATCAGTGGCCAAAGATTTCGGACACTCCATGGTCCAACTGCGGCACATGCGCAACTGTAGTGCCGCGTTGTGGTGGCCCAAAATAGCGGACACTACACCGCCCTACATGACAATACCAAAGACATAAGTTCTCAATTGCGCTTCCACACTAAGCATCGGCCAAAGATGGCGGACACTCCAAAGCTCTAATGCGGCACGTCCGCGGCTGTAGTGCCGCGTTGCGGTTGCCCAAATTGTCGAACTCATCGCTGTCCTACTACTAAACGCCAGTCCCATAACCCCTCAGTTGGGCTTCCGCTCTTATCCGTTGCCAAAGATTGCGGACCCTCCATGGCCCTACTGCGGCACGTGTGCGGCTTTATAGCTGCGTTGCGGGGGCCAAAATGGCAGGAAATCTCTACGACACGCGAGGTCTACTACGACACGCGAGTGCCTTTACTCCTCAGTTGGGCTTCCGCTCCACTCCGTGGCCAAAGATGGCGAACTGTCTATAGCCCTAGTGTGGCACGTCCGCGGCAGTAGTGCCGCGTTGCGGTGGCCGAAATGGCAGGAAATTACACTGTCCTGTTTCTACACACCAGTGCCTTTACTCCTCAGTTCGGATTCCGCTCTAATTAGTGACCAAAGAAGGCGGACACTCTATGGCCCTATTGCGGCACATGTGCGGCTGTAGTGCCGGGTTGCGGTGAACCAAAATGGTGGACTCTACACAGACCTACTTCGACACGCCAGTGCCTTTACTCCACAGTTGGGCTTCCGCTCTAATCCCAGGCTAAAAAATGGCGAACACTCCAAGGCCCTAATGCTGCACGTGCACGGTTGTAGTGCCGCGTTGCGGTGGCCAAAATGGCAGGAAATTACACTGCCCTATTTCTACACACCAGTGCCTTTACTCCTCAGTTCGGAATCCGCTATAAATAGTGGAAAAATATGGCGGACACTCCATGGCCCTTCAGCGGCACGTGCGCGGCTGTAGTGCCGCGTTGCTGTAGCTCAAATTGTCGGATTCTGCAATGCCCAACTACGACACGACTGTGCCTTTACTCCTCAGTCGGGCTTCCACTCCACTCCGTGGCCAAAGAATGCGAACAGTCTATAGCCCTAGTGTGGCACGTCCGCGGCTGTAGTGCCGCGTTGCGGTGGCCCAAAATGTCGGACTCTACACTGCCCTACTACGACACGGCAGTGCCTTTACTCCTCAGTTGGTCTTCCGCTCTAATCCCAGGCTAAAAAATGGCGAACACTCCAAGGCCCTAATGCTGCACGTGCACGGCTGTAGTGCCGCGTTGCAGTGGCGAAAATGGCAGGAAACTACACTGCCCAACTACTACACGCCAGTGCCATTACTCCTCAGTTCGGCTTCCGCTCTAAATAGTGGGAAAATATGGCGGACACTCTATGGCATTTCTGCGGCACGTGCACGGCTTTAGTGCCGCGTTGCGGTGGCCAAAATGGCAGGAAACTACACTGTCCTATTTCTACACACCAGTGCCTTTACTCCTCAGTAGGGCATCCGCTCTAATCTGTGTCCAAAGAAGGCGGACACTCCATGGTCCAACTGCGGCGCATGGGCAACTGTAGTGCCGCGTTGTGGTGGCCCAAAATAGCGGACACTACACTGCCCTACATGACCCTACCAAAGACTTAAGTTCTCAATTGCGCTTCCACTCTAAGCATTGGCCAAAAATAGGCGGACACTCCACAGCTCTAATGCGGCACGTCTGCGGATGTAGTGCCGTGTTGCGGTAGCCCAAATTGTCTAACTCTTCGCTGCCCTACTACGACACGCCAGTCCCATAACCCCTCATTTGGGATAACGCTCTTATCCGTTGCCAAAGATTGCGGACACTCCACGCTCCTATTGCGGCTTGTGCACAGCTGTAGTGCCGCGTTGCAGTGGCCAAAATGGCGGAAACTACTCTGCCCTACTACGACACGCGAGAGCCTTTACTCCTCAGGTCGGCTTCCGCCCTAATCAGTGACCAAAGATGACGGACCCTCCTTTTCCCTTCTGCGACACGTGCACGACTGTAGTGCCGCGTTGCGGTTGCCCAACTTGTCGGTCGCTACACTGCCCGACTACAACACGCCAGTGCTTTGATTCCACAGTTCTGCTTCCGCTCTAATCAGGAGCCAAAGAAGGCGGACAGTCTATAGCCCTTTTGCGGCACGTCCACGGCTGAATGTGCCAAGTTGCGATTGCCCAAAATGGTGGACACTACACTGCCCTTCGAGACCCTACCAAAGACTTAAGTTCTCAGTAGCGCTTCCGCTCTTATCAGTGGCCAAATATGGGCCATAAAGTGTCCGCCTTCCTTGGACACTAATTATAGCGGAAGCCGAACTGAGGAGTAAAGGCACTGGTGTGTAGAAATAGGGCAGTGTAGTTTCCTGCCATTTTGGCCACCGAAACGCGGCACTACAGCCGTGCGAGTGCCGCTGAAGGGCCATGGAGTGTCCGCCATATTTGGCCACGGAGTGGTGCGGAAGCCCAACTGAGGAGTAAAGGCACTGTCGTGTCGTAGTTGGGCAGTGCAGAATCCGACATTTTGGACTACCGCAAAGCGGCACTACAGCCGTGCACGTGCCGCTGAAGGGCCATGGAGTGTCCGCCAACTTTTTCCACTATTTAGAGCGGAAGCCGATCAGAGAGTAAAGGCACTGGTGTGTCGTAGTAGGGCAGTGTAGAGTCCGACAATTTAGGCCACCGCAACGCGGCACTACAGCCGCGCATGTGCCGCAATAGGGCCATAGAGTGTCCGCCTTCTTTGTTCACTAATTTGAGCGGAAGTCGAACTGAGGAGTAAAGGCACTGGCGTGTATAAATAGGGCAGTATTGTTTCCTGCCATTTTGGCCACCGCAACGCGGTAATTTAGCCGTGCACGTGCAGCATTAGGACCGTGGAGTGTCCGCCATCTTTGGCCACTGATTAGAGCGGAAGCGCAACTGAGAACTTAAGTCTTTGATAGGGTCTTGTAGGGCAGTGTAGAGTCCGACATTTTGGACCCCGCATCGCGGCACTACAGCCGCTGACGTGCCACACTAGGGCTATAGACTGTTCGCCATCTTTGGCCACTATTTAGAGCGAAATCCGAGCTGAGGAGAAAAGGCACTGGCGTGCAGTAGTAGGGCAGTGTAGCTTCCTGACATTTTGGCCTACGCAACGTGGCTATAAAGCCGCACACGTGGCGCAGTAGGGCCATGGAGGCTCCGCCAACTTTGGCCACGGATTAGAGCGGAAGCGCAACTGAGGAGTGAAGGCACAGGCGTGGCGCAACTGAGAACTTAAGTCTTTGGTAGGGTCTTGTAGGGCGTAGTAGTTTCCTGTCATTTTGGCCATCGCAACGCGGTGCTACAGCCGTGCACGTGCAGCATTAGGACAGTGGAGCGTCCGCCATCTTTTTCCACTATTTAGAGCGGAAGCCGAACGGAGGAGTAAAGGCACTGGTGTGTCGTAGTAGAGCAGTGTAGAGTCCGACATTTTGGACTACCACAAAGCGGCACTACAGCCGCGCACGTGCCGCAGAAATGCCATAGAGTGTCCGCCTTCTTTGTTCACTAATTAGACGGAAGTCGAACTGAGGAATAAAGGTACTGGCGTGTAGAAATAGGGCAGTATTGTTTCCTGCCATTTTGGCCACCGCAACGCGGTAATACAGCCGTGCACGTGCAGCATTAGGACGGTGGAGTGTCCGCCATCTTTGGCCACTGATTAGAGCGGAAGCGCAACTGAGAACTTAAGTCTTTGGTAGGGTCTTGTAGGGCAGTGTAGAGTCCGACATTTTGGACCCCGCATCGCGGCACTACAGCCGCTGACGTGCCACACTAGGGCTATAGACTGTTCGCCATCTTTGGCCACGGAGTGGAGCGGAAGCCCAACTGAGGAGTAAAGGCACAGTCGTGTCGTAGTTGGGCATTGCAGAATCCGTCAATTTGAGCTACAGCAACGCGGCACTACAGCCGCGCACGTGCCGCAGAAATGCCATAGAGTGTCCGCCTTCTTTGGTCACAGATTAGAGCGGAAGCCGAACTGAGGAGTAAAGGCACAGGCGTGTGGTAGTAGGGCTGGGAAGAGTCCGACATGTTGGGCCACCGAAACGCGGATCTACAGCCGCGCGAGTGCCGCTGAAGGGCCGTGGAGTGTCCGCCATATTTTTCCACTATTTAGAGCGGAAGCCGAACTGAGGAGTAAAGGCACTGGCGTGTAGTAGTTGGGCAGTGTAGTTTCCTGCCATTTTCGCCACTGCAACGCGGCACTACAGCCTTGCACGTGCGGCATTAGGGGGCGGTAGTGTTCGCCATCTTTGGCCACGGATTAGAGCGGAAGCCCAACTGAGGAGTAAAGGCACTGGCGTGTCGTAGTAGGGCAGTGTAATTTCCTGCCATTTTGGCCCCCGCAACGCGGCTATAAAGCCGCACACGTGCCGCAGTAGGGCCATGGAGGGTCCGCCATATTTGGCCACTGTTTAGAGATGAAGCGCTACTGAGAACTTAAGTCTTTGGTAGGGTCTTGTAGGGCAGTGTAGAGTCCCACATTTTGGACCCCGCATTGCGGCACTACAGCCGCTGACGTGCCACACTAGGGCTATAGACTGTTCGCCATCTTTGGCCACTATTTAGAGCGGAATCCGAGCTGAGGAGTAAAGGCACTGGCGTGCAGTAGTAGGGCAGTGTAGTTTCCTGCCATTTCCGATACTGCAACACGGCACTACAGCCGTGCACGTGCCGCATTAGGGAGCGGGAGTGTTCGCCATCTTTGGCCACGGATTAGAGCGGTAGCCCAACTGAGGAGTAACGGCTCTGGCGTGTCGTAGTTGGGCAGTGTAGCTTCCTGACATTTTGGCCTACGCAACGTGGCTATAAATCCGCACACGTGGCGCAGTAGGGCTATAAAGTGTCCGCCTTCCTTGGACACTAATTATAGCGGAAGCCGAACTGAGGAGTAAAGGCACTGGTGTGTAGAAATAGGGCAGTGTAGTTTCCTGCCATTTTGGCCACCGCAACGCAGCACTACAGCCGTGCACGAGCCGCAGAAATGCCATAGAGTGTCTGCCTTCTTTGGTCACAGATTAGAGCGGAGGCCGAACTGAGGAGTAAAGGCACAGGCGTGTCGTAGTAGGGCAGTGTAGAGTCCGACATTTTGGGCCACCGCAACGCGGCACTACAGCCGCGGACCTGCTGCTCTAGGGCCATAGACTGTTCGCCATCTTTGGCCACGGAGTGGTGCGGAAGCCCAACTGAGGGGTAAAGGCACTGTCGTGTCGTATTTGGGCAGTGCAGAATCCGACATTTTGGACTACCGCAAAGCGGCACTACAGCCGCGCACGTGCCGCAGAAATGCCTTAGAGTGTCCGCCTTCTTTCGTCAAAGATTAGAGCGGAAGCCGAACTGAGGAGTAAAGGCACCGGCGTGTGGTAGTAGGGCAGGGAAGAGTCCGACATGTTGGTCCACCGAAACGCGGCGCTACAGCCGTGCGAGTGCCGCTGAAGGGCCATGGAGTGTCCGAAATATTTTTCCACTATTTAGAGCGGAAGCCGAACGGAGGAGTAATGGCACTGGCGTGTAGTAGTTGGGCATTGTAGAGTCCGAAATTTTGGGCCGCTGCAACGCGACACAATAGCCGCGCATGTGCCGCAATAGGGCCATAGAGTGTCTGCCTTCTTTGTTCACTAATTTGACGGAAGTCGAACTGAGGAATAAAGGTACTGGCGTGTAGAAATAGGGCAGTATTGTTTCCTGCCATTTTGGCCACCGCAACGCGGTAATACAGTCGTGCACGTGCAGCATTAGGACCGTGGAATGTCCGCCATCTTTGTCCACTGATTAGAGCGGAAGCGCAACTGAGAACTTATATCTTTGGTAGGGTCTTGTAGGGCAGTGTAGAGTCCGACATTTTGGTCCCCGCATCGCGGCACTACTGCCGCGCATGTGCCGCAATAGGCCCATAAAGCGTCCGCCTTCCTTGGACACTAATTATAGCGGAAGCCGAACTGAGGAGTAAAGGCACTGGTGTGTAGAAATAGGGCAGTGTAGTTTCCTGCCATTTTGGCCACCGAAACGCGGCACTACAGCCGTGCGAGTGCCGCTGAAGGGCCATGGAGTGTCCGCCATATTTGGCCACGGAGTGGTGTGGAGGCCCAACTGAGGAGTAAAGGCACTGTCGTGTCGTAGTTGGGCAGTGCAGAATCCGACATTTTGGACTACCGCAAAGCGGCACTACAGCCGCGCACGTGCCGCAGAAATGCCATAGAGTGTCCGCCTTCTTTCGTCACAGATTAGAGCGGAAGCCGATCTGAGGAGTAATGGCACTGGCGTGTAGTAGTTGGGCAGTGTAGAGTCCGAAATTTTGGGCCACTGCAACGCGACACAATAGCCGCGCATGTGCCGCAATAGGGCCATAGAGTGTCCGCCTTCTTTGTTCACTAATTTGACGGAAGTCGAACTGAGGAATAAAGGTACTGGCGTGTAGAAATAGGGCAGTATAGTTTCCTGCCATTTTGGCCACCGCAACGCGGTAATACAGCCGTGCACGTGCAGCATTAGGACCGTGGACTGTCCGCAATCTTTGGCCACTGATTAGAGCGGAAGCGCAACTGAGAACTTAAGTCTTTGGTAGGGTTTTGTAGGGCAGTGTAGAGTCCGACATTTTGGACACCGCAACGCGGCACTACAGCCGCGGACGTGCCGCACTAGGGCTATAGACTGTTCGCCTTTTTGGCCACTGATTAGAGCGGAAGCCCAACTGAGGAGTAAAGGCACTGGCGTGTCGTAGTAGGGCAGTGTAGAGTCCGACATTTTGGGCAATCGCAACTTGGCACATTCAGCCGAGGACGTGCTGCAGAAGGGCTATAGACTGTCCGCCATCTTTGGCCACTGATTAGAGCGGAAGCCGAACTGTGGAGTAAATGTAATGGCGTCTAGCAGTTGGGCAGTGTAGTTTCCTGCCTTTCTCGCCACTGCAACGCAGCACTACAGCCGTGCACGTGCCGCAGTAGGGCTATAGACAGTCCGCAATCTTTGGTCACTGATTAGAGCAGAAGTCGAACTGAGGAGTAAAGTCACTGGCGTGTCGTAGTCGGGCAGTGTAGCGTCCGACATGTTGGGCCACCGCAACGCGTCACTAAAGCCGCGTACGTGCCGCAGTAGGACCATGGAGTGCCCGCCATATTTTCCCACTATTTAGAGCGGAAGCCGAACTGAGGAGTGAAGGCACTGGCGTGTCGTAGTCGGGCAGTGTAGCGTCAGACATGCTAGGCCACCGCATCGCGTCACTACAGCCGCGCACGAGCCGCAGGAGGACCATGGAGTGTCCGCTATATTTTTCCACTATTTAGAGCGGAAGCCGAACTGAGGAGTAAATTCACTGGCGTGTCGTAGTAGGTCTGTGTAGATTCCACCATTTCGGTTCACCGCAACGCGGCACTACAGCCGCGCATGTGCCGCAATAGGGCCATGAGTGTCCGCCTTCCTTGGTCACTAATTAGAGCGGAAGCCGAACTGAGGAGTAATGGCACTGGCTGTAATAGTTGGGCAGTGTAGTTTCCTGCCATTTTCGCCTCTGCAACGCGGCACTACAGCCATGCACGTGCAGCATTAGGGCCTTGGAGTGTTCGCCATTTTTTAGCCTGGGATTAGAGCGGAAGACCAACTGAGGAGTAAAGGCACTGGCGTGTCGTAGTAGGGCTGTGTAGAGTCCAACATTTTGGGCCACTGCAACGCGGCAGTACTGCCGCGGACGTGCCACACTAGGGCTATAGACTGTTCGCCATATTTGGCCACTGTTTAGAGCGGAAGCGCTACTGAGAACTTAAGTCTTTGGTAGGGTCTAGAAGGGCAGTGTAGTGTCCACCAATTTGGGCAATCGCAACTTGGCACATTCAGCCGTTGACGTGCCGCAGAAGGGCTATAGACTGTCCGCCATCTTTGGCTCGTGATTAGAGCGGAAGCAGAACTGTGGAGTAAAGGCACTGGCGTGTTGTAGTCAGGCAGTGTAGCGACTGAAATGTTGGGCCACCGCAACGCGGCACTACAGTCGTGCACGTGCCGCAGAAGGGCCACGGAGAGTCCGCAATCTTTGGCAACGGATAAGAGCGGAAGCCCATCTGAGGGGTTATGGGACTGGCGTTTAGTAGTAGGATAGCGATGAGTTCGACAATTTGGGCAACCGCAACGCGGCACTACAGCCGTGGACGTGCCGCATTAGAGCTATGGAGTGTCCGCCATCTTTGGCCAATGCTTAGTGTGGAAGCGCAATTGAGAACTTATGTCTTTGGTAGGGTCATGTAGGGCGGTGTAGTGTCCGCTATTTTGGGCCACCACAACGCGGCACTACAGTTGCGCATGTGCCGCAATAGAGCCATAGAGTGTCCGCCTTCTTTGTTCACTAATTTCAGCGGAAGTCGAACTGAGGAGTAAAGGCACTAGCGTGTAGAAATAGGGCAGTGTAGTTTCCTGCCATTTTGGCCAGCGCAACGCGGTAATACAGCCGTGCACGTGCAGCATTAGGACCGTGGAGTGTCCGCAATCTTTGGCTACGGATTAGAGCGGAAACCCAACAGAGGGGTAAAGGGACTGGCGTGTCGTAGTAGGGCAGTGTAGAGTCCGACATTTTGGACACCGCAACGCGGCACTACAACCGCGAACGTGCCGCAGTAGAGCTATGGAGTGTCCACCATCTTTGACCACTGATTAGAGTGGAAGCGCAACTGAGAACTTAAGTCTTTGGTAGGGTCTTGTAGTTCAGTGTAGTGTCCGCTATTTTGGGCCACCACAACGCGGCACTACAGCCGCGAACGTGCCGCACTAGGGCTATAAACTGTTCGCCATCTTTGGAAACTAATTAGAGCTGAAGCCCAACTGTGGAGTAAAGGCACTGGCGTTTTGTAGTCGGACTGTGTAGAGTTCAACAAGTTGGGCCACCTCAACGTGGCACTACAGCCGTGCACGTGCCGCTGAAGGCCCATAGAGTGTACGCCTTCTTTGGTCACTAAAGAGAGCGGAGGCAGAACAGAGGAGTAAATGCACTGGTGTGTAGAAATAGGGCAGTGTAGTTTCCTGCCAATTTGTCCACCGCAACGCGGCACTACAGCCGTGCACGTGCAGCATTAGGGCCTTGGAGAGTTCGCAATTTTTTAGCCTGGGATTAGAGCGGAAGCCCAACTGAGGAGTAAAGGCACTGGCCTGTCGTAGTAGGGCAGTGTAGAGTCTGACATTTTGGGCCACCGCAACGCGGCACTACAGCCGCGGGCGTGCCGCTCTAGGGCTATAGACTGTTCGCCATCTTTGGCCACGGAGTGGAGCGGAAGCCCATCTGAGGAGTAAAGGCACTGGCGTGTCGTAGTAGGGCAGTGCAGAATCCGACATTTTGGGCTACCGCAACGTTGCACTACAGCCGCGCACGTGCCGCAGGATTGCCATAGAGTGTCCGCCTTCTTTGGTCACAGATTAGAGCGGAAGCCGAACTGAGGAGTAAAGGCACTGGTGTGTAGAAATAGGGCAGTGTAGTTTCCTGCCATTTTTGCCACCGCAACGCGGCACTAAAGCCGTGCACGTGCCGCAGAAATGCCATAGAATGTCCGCCATATTTTTCAACTATTTAGAGCGGAGGCCGAACTGAGGAGTAATGGCACTGGCGTGTAGTAGTTGGGCAGTGTAGTTTCCTGCCATTTTCGCCACTGCAACGCGGCACTACAGCCGTGCACGTGCAGGATTAGGGCCTTGGAGTGTTCGCCATTTTTTAGCATGGGATTAGAGCGGAAGACCATCTGAGGAGTAAAGGCACTGGCGTGTCGTTGTTGGGCAGTGCAGAATCCGACAATTTGAGCTACAGCAACGCGGCACTACAGCCGCGCACGTGCCGCTGAAGGGCCATGGAGTGTCCGCCATATTTTTCCACTATTTATAGCGGAAGCCGAACTGAGGAGTAAAGGCACTGGCGTGTAGTAGTAGGGCAGTGTAATTTCCTGCCATTTCGGTCCCCGCAACGCGGCTATAAAGCCGCACACGTGTCGCAGTAGGGCCATAAAGTGTCTGCCATATTTGGCCACTGATTAGAGCGGAAGCGCTACTGAGAACTTAAGTCTTTGGTAGGGTCTAGAAGGGCAGTGTAGTGTCCACCATTTTGGGCAATCGCAACTTGGCACATTCAGCCGTGGACGTGCCGCAGAAGGGCTATAGACTGTCCGCCATCTTTGGCTCCTGATTAGAGCGGAAGCAGAACTGTGGAGTAAAGGCACTGGCGTGTTGTAGTCAGGCAGTATAGCGACCGACAAGTTGGGCCACCGCAACGCGGCACTACAGTCGTGCACGTGCCGCAGAAAGGCCATGGAGAGTCCGCCATCTTTGGTCACTGATTAGGGCGGAAGCCGACCTGAGAAGTAAAGGCACTCGCGTGTCGTAGCAGGGCAGTGTAATTTCCTGCCAATTTGGCCACCGCAACGCGGCACTACAGCCGTGCAAGTGCAGCATTAGGGGCTTGGAGAGTTCGCCATTTTTTAGCCTGGGATTAGAGCGGAAGCCCAACTGAGGAGTAAAGGCACTGGCGTGTCGTAGTAGGGCAGTGTAGAGTCTGACATTTTGGGCCACCGCAACGCGGCACTACAGCCGCGGGCGTGCCGGTCAAGGGGTATAGACTGTTCGCCATCTTTGGCCACGGAGTGGAGCGGAAGCCCAACTGAGGAGTAAAGGCACTGGCGTGTCGTAGTAGGGCAGTGCAGAATCCGACATTTTGGGCTACCGCAACGCGGCACTACAGCCACGCACGTGCCGCAGAATTGCCATAGAGAGTCCGCCTTCTTTGGTCACAGATTAGAGCGGAAGCCGAACTGAGGAGCAAAGGCACTGGCGTGTAGAAACAGGGCAGCGTAGTTTCCTGCCATTTTGGCCACCGCAACGCGGCACTAAAGCCGTGCACATGCCGCAGAAATGCCATAGAGTGTCCGCCATAATTTTCCACTATTTAGAGCGGAAGCCGAACTGAGGAGTAATGGCACTGGCGTGTAGTAGTTGGGAGTGTAGTTTCCTGCCATTTTCGCCACTGCAACGCGGCACTACAGCCGTGCACGTGCAGCATTAGGGCCTTGGAGTGTTCGCCATCTGCCACACTAGGGCTATAGACTGTTCGCCATCATTGGCCACGGAGTGGAGCGGAAGCCCATCTGAGGAGTAAAGGCACTGTCGTGTCGCAGTTGGGCTGCGCTGAATCCGAAAATTTGGGCTACCGCTACTCGGCACTACTGCCGCGCACGTGCCTCAGAAATGCCATAGAGTGTCCGCCTTCTTTGGTCACAGATTAGAGCGGAAGCCGAACTGAGGAGTAAAGGCACAGGCGTGTGGTCGTAGGGCTGGGAAGAGTCCGACATGTTGGGCCACCGAAACGCGGCATTTCAGCCGCGCGAGCGCCGCTGAAGGGCCATGGAGTGTCCGCCATAATTTTCCACTATTTAGAGCGGAAGCCGAACTGAGGAGTAAAGGCACTGGCGTGTAGTAGTTGGGCAGTGTAGTTTCCTGCCATTTTCGCCACTGCAACGCGGCACTACAGCCGTGCACGTGCGGCATTAGGGGGCGGTAGTGTTCGCCATCTTTGGCCACGGATTAGAGCGGAAGCCCTTCTGAGGAGTAACGGCACCGGCGTGTCGTAGTAGGGCCGTGTAATTTCCTGCCATTTTGGCCCCCGCAAACGCTGCTATAAAGCCGCAAAGGTGCCGAAGTAGGGCCATGGAGGGTCCGCCATATTTGGCCACTGATAAGAGCGGAAGCGCTACTGAGAACTTAAGTCTTTGGTAGGGTCTCGAAGGGCAGTGTAGTGTCCACCATTTTGGGCAATCGCAACTTGGCACATTCAGCCGTGGACGTGCCGCAAAAGGGCTATAGACTGTCCGCCTTCTTTGGCTCCTGATTAGAGCGGAAGCAGAACTGTGGAATCAAAGCACTGGCGTGTTGTAGTCGGGCAGTGTAGCGACCGACAAGTTGGGCAACCGCAACGCGGCACTACAGTCGTGCACGTGTCGCAGAAGGGAAAAGGAGGGTCCGTCATCTTTGGTCACTGATTAGGGCGGAATCCGACCTGAGGAGTAAAGGCTCTCGCGTGTCGTAGTAGGGCAGAGTAGTTTCCGCCATTTTGGCCACTGCAACGCGGCACTACAGCTGTGCACAAGCCGCAATAGGAGCGTGGAGTGTCCGCAATCTTTGGCAACGGATAAGAGCGTTATCCCAAATGAGGGGTTATGGGACTGGCGTGTCGTAGTAGGGCAGCGAAGAGTTAGACAATTTGGGCTACCGCAACACGGCACTACATCCGCGGACGTGCCGCATTAGAGCTGTGGAGTGTCCGCCTATTTTTGGCCAATGCTTAGAGTGGAAGCGCAATTGAGAACTTAAGTCTTTGGTAGGGTCATGTAGGGCAGTGTAGTGTCCGCTATTTTGGGCCACCACAACGCGGCACTACAGTTGCCCATGCGCCGCAGTTGGACCATGGAGTGTCCGCCTTCTTTGGACACAGATTAGAGCGGATGCCCTACTGAGGAGTAAAGGCACAGTCGTGTCGTAGTTGGGCAGTGCAGAATCCGACAATTTGAGCTACAGCAACGCGGCACTACAGCCGCGCACGTGCCGCTGAAGGGCCATGGAGTGTCCGCCATATTTTTCCACTATTTATAGCGGATTCCGAACTGAGGAGTAAAGGCACTGGTGTGTAGAAATAGGGCAGTGTAATTTCCTGCCATTTTGGCCACCGCAACGCGGCACTACAACCGTGCACGTGCAGCATTAGGGCCTTGGAGTGTTCGCCATTTTTTAGCCTGGGATTAGAGCGGAAGCCCAACTGTGGAGTAAAGGCACTGGTGTGTCGTAGTAGAGCAGTGTAGAGTCCGACATTTTGGACTACCGCAAAGCGGCACTACAGCCGCGCACGTGCCGCAGAAATGCCATAGAGTGTCCGCCTTCTTTGTTCACTAATTTGACGGAAGTCGAACTGAGGAATAAAGGTACTGGCGTGTAGAAATAGGGCAGTATTGTTTCCTGCCATTTTGGCCACCGCAACGCGGTAATACAGCCGTGCCCGTGCAGCATTAGGACCGTGGAGTGTCCGCCATCTTTGGCCACTGATTAGAGCGGAAGCGCAACTGAGAACTTACGTCTTTGGTAGGGTCTTGTAGGGCAGTGTAGAGTCCGACATTTTGGACCCCGCATCGCGGCACTACAGCCGCTGACGTGCCACACTAGGGCTATAGACTGTTCGCCATCTTTGGCCACGGAGTGGAGCGGAAGCCCAACTGAGGAGTAAAGGCACAGTCGTGTCGTAGTTGGGCATTGCAGAATCCGTCAATTTGAGCTACAGCAACGCGGCACTACAGCCGCGCACGTGCCGCAGAAATGCCATAGAGTGTCCGCCTTCTTTGGTCACAGATTAGAGCGGAAGCCGAACTGAGGAGTAAAGGCACAGGCGTGTGGTAGTAGGGCTGGGAAGAGTCCGACATGTTGGGCCACCGAAACGCGGCATTTCAGCCGCGCGAGCGCCGCTGAAGGGCCATGGAGTGTCCGCCATATTTTTCCACTATTTAGAGCGGAAGCCGAACTGAGGAGTAAAGGCACTGGCGTGTAGTAGTTGGGCAGTGTAGTTTCCTGCCATTATCGCCACTGCAACGCGGCACTACAGCCGTGCACGTGCGGCATTATGGGGCGGTAGTGTTCGCCATCTTTGGCCACGGATTAGAGCGGAAGCCCTTCTGAGGAGTAACGGCACTGGCGTGTCGTAGTAGGGCCGTGTAATTTCCTGCCATTTTGGCCCCCGCAAACGCTGCTATAAAGCCGCACACGTGCCGAAGTAGGGCCATGGAGGGTCCGCCATATTTGGCCACTGATAAGAGCGGAAGCGCTACTGAGAACTTAAGTCTTTGGTAGGGTCTCGAAGGGCAGTGTAGTGTCCACCATTTTGGGCAATCGCAACTTGGCACATTCAGCCGTGGACGTGCCGCAAAAGGGCTATAGACTGTCCGCCTTCTTTGGCTCCTGATTAGAGCGGAAGCAGAACTGTGGAATCAAAGCACTGGCGTGTTGTAGTCGGGCAGTGTAGCGACCGACAAGTTGGGCAACCGCAACGCGGCACTACAGTCGTGCACGTGTCGCAGAAGGGAAAAGGAGGGTCCGTCATCTTTGGTCACTGATTAGGGCGGAAGCCGACCTGAGGAGTAAAGGCTCTCGCGTGTCGTAGTAGGGCAGAGTAGTTTCCGCCATTTTGGCCACTGCAACGCGGCACTACAGCTGTGCACAAGCCGCAATAGGAGCGTGGAGTGTCCGCAATCTTTGGCAACGGATAAGAGCGTTATCCCAAATGAGGGGTTATGGGACTGGCGTGTCGTAGTAGGGCAGCGAAGAGTTAGACAATTTGGGCTACCGCAACACGGCACTACATCCGCGGACGTGCCGCATTAGAGCTGTGGAGTGTCCGCCTATTTTTGGCCAATGCTTAGAGTGGAAGCGCAATTGAGAACTTAAGTCTTTGGTAGGGTCATGTAGGGCAGTGTAGTGTCCGCTATTTTGGGCCACCACAACGCGGCACTACAGTTGCCCATGCGCCGCAGTTGGACCATGGAGTGTCCGCCTTCTTTGGACACAGATTAGAGCGGATGCCCTACTGAGGAGTAAAGGCACAGTCGTGTCGTAGTTGGGCAGTGCAGAATCCGACAATTTGAGCTACAGCAACGCGGCACTACGGCCGCGCACGTGCCGCTGAAGGGCCATGGAGTGTCCGCCATATTTTTCCACTATTTATAGCGGATTCCGAACTGAGGAGTAAAGGCACTGGTGTGTAGAAATAGGGCAGTGTAATTTCCTGCCATTTTGGCCACCGCAACGCGGCACTACAACCGTGCACGTGCAGCATTAGGGCCTTGGAGTGTTCGCCATTTTTTAGCCTGGGATTAGAGCGGAAGCCCAACTGTGGAGTAAAGGCACTGGCGTGTCGAAGTAGGTCTGTGTAGAGTCCACCATTTTGGTTCACCGCAACCCGGCACTACAGCCGCACATGTGCCGCAATAGGGCCATAGAGTGTCCGCCTTCTTTGGTCACTAATTAGAGCGGAAGTCGAACTGAGGAGTAAAGGCACTGGCGTGTATAAATAGGGCAGTATTGTTTCCTGCCATTTTGGCCACCGCAACGCGGTAATTTAGCCGTGCACGTGCAGCATTAGGACCGTGGAGTGTCCGCCATCTTTGGCCACTGATTAGAGCGGAAGCGCAACTGAGAACTTAAGTCTTTGATAGGGTCTTGTAGGGCAGTGTAGAGTCCGACATTTTGGACCCCGCATCGCGGCACTACAGCCGCTGACGTGCCACACTAGGGCTATAGACTGTTCGCCATCTTTGGCCACTATTTAGAGCGAAATCCGAGCTGAGGAGAAAAGGCACTGGCGTGCAGTAGTAGGGCAGTGTAGCTTCCTGACATTTTGGCCTACGCAACGTGGCTATAAAGCCGCACACGTGGCGCAGTAGGGCCATGGAGGCTCCGCCAACTTTGGCCACGGATTAGAGCGGAAGCGCAACTGAGGAGTGAAGGCACAGGCGTGGCGCAACTGAGAACTTAAGTCTTTGGTAGGGTCTTGTAGGGCGTAGTAGTTTCCTGTCATTTTGGCCATCGCAACGCGGTGCTACAGCCGTGCACGTGCAGCATTAGGACAGTGGAGCGTCCGCCATCTTTTTCCACTATTTAGAGCGGAAGCCGAACGGAGGAGTAAAGGCACTGGTGTGTCGTAGTAGAGCAGTGTAGAGTCCGACATTTTGGACTACCGCAAAGCGGCACTACAGCCGCGCACGTGCCGCAGAAATGCCATAGAGTGTCCGCCTTCTTTGTTCACTAATTTGACGGAAGTCGAACTGAGGAATAAAGGTACTGGCGTGTAGAAATAGGGCAGTATTGTTTCCTGCCATTTTGGCCACCGCAACGCGGTAATACAGCCGTGCACGTGCAGCATTAGGACCGTGGAGTGTTCGCCATTTTTTAGCCTGGGATTAGAGCGGAAGACCAACTGAGGAGTAAAGGCACTGGCGTGTCGTAGTAGGGCTGTGTAGAGTCCAACATTTTGGGCCACTGCAACGCGGCAGTACAGCCGCGGACGTGCCACACTAGGGCTATAGACTGTTCGCCATCTTTGGCCACGGAGTGGAGCGGAAGCCCAACTGAGGAGTAAAGGCACAGTCGTGTCGTAGTTGGGCATTGCAGAATCCGTCAATTTGAGCTACAGCAACGCGGCACTACAGCCGCGCACGTGCCGCAGAAATGCCATAGAGTGTCCGCCTTCTTTGGTCACAGATTAGAGCGGAAGCCGAACTGAGGAGTAAAGGCACAGGCGTGTGGTAGTAGGGCTGGGAAGAGTCCGACATGTTGGGCCACCGAAACGCGGCATTTCAGCCGCGCGAGCGCCGCTGAAGGGCCATGGAGTGTCCGCCATATTTTTCCACTATTTAGAGCGGAAGCCGAACTGAGGAGTAAAGGCACTGGCGTGTAGTAGTTGGGCAGTGTAGTTTCCTGCCATTATCGCCACTGCAACGCGGCACTACAGCCGTGCACGTGCGGCATTAGGGGGCGGTAGTGTTCGCCATCTTTGGCCACGGATTAGAGCGGAAGCCCTTCTGAGGAGTAACGGCACTGGCGTGTCGTAGTAGGGCCGTGTAATTTCCTGCCATTTTGGCCCCCGCAAACGCTGCTATAAAGCCGCACACGTGCCGAAGTAGGGCCATGGAGGGTCCGCCATATTTGGCCACTGATAAGAGCGGAAGCGCTACTGAGAACTTAAGTCTTTGGTAGGGTCTCGAAGGGCAGTGTAGTGTCCACCATTTTGGGCAATCGCAACTTGGCACATTCAGCCGTGGACGTGCCGCAAAAGGGCTATAGACTGTCCGCCTTCTTTGGCTCCTGATTAGAGCGGAAGCAGAACTGTGGAATCAAAGCACTGGCGTGTTGTAGTCGGGCAGTGTAGCGACCGACAAGTTGGGCAACCGCAACGCGGCACTACAGTCGTGCACGTGTCGCAGAAGGGAAAAGGAGGGTCCGTCATCTTTGGTCACTGATTAGGGCGGAAGCCGACCTGAGGAGTAAAGGCTCTCGCGTGTCGTAGTAGGGCAGAGTAGTTTCCGCCATTTTGGCCACTGCAACGCGGCACTACAGCTGTGCACAAGCCGCAATAGGAGCGTGGAGTGTCCGCAATCTTTGGCAACGGATAAGAGCGTTATCCCAAATGAGGGGTTATGGGACTGGCGTGTCGTAGTAGGGCAGCGAAGAGTTAGACAATTTGGGCTACCGCAACACGGCACTACATCCGCGGACGTGCCGCATTAGAGCTGTGGAGTGTCCGCCTATTTTTGGCCAATGCTTAGAGTGGAAGCGCAATTGAGAACTTAAGTCTTTGGTAGGGTCATGTAGGGCAGTGTAGTGTCCGCTATTTTGGGCCACCACAACGCGGCACTACAGTTGCCCATGCGCCGCAGTTGGACCATGGAGTGTCCGCCTTCTTTGGACACAGATTAGAGCGGATGCCCTACTGAGGAGTAAAGGCACAGTCGTGTCGTAGTTGGGCAGTGCAGAATCCGACAATTTGAGCTACAGCAACGCGGCACTACGGCCGCGCACGTGCCGCTGAAGGGCCATGGAGTGTCCGCCATATTTTTCCACTATTTATAGCGGATTCCGAACTGAGGAGTAAAGGCACTGGTGTGTAGAAATAGGGCAGTGTAATTTCCTGCCATTTTGGCCACCGCAACGCGGCACTACAACCGTGCACGTGCAGCATTAGGGCCTTGGAGTGTTCGCCATTTTTTAGCCTGGGATTAGAGCGGAAGCCCAACTGTGGAGTAAAGGCACTGGCGTGTCGAAGTAGGTCTGTGTAGAGTCCACCATTTTGGTTCACCGCAACCCGGCACTACAGCCGCACATGTGCCGCAATAGGGCCATAGAGTGTCCGCCTTCTTTGGTCACTAATTAGAGCGGAAGTCGAACTGAGGAGTAAAGGCACTGGCGTGTATAAATAGGGCAGTATTGTTTCCTGCCATTTTGGCCACCGCAACGCGGTAATTTAGCCGTGCACGTGCAGCATTAGGACCGTGGAGTGTCCGCTAAGAGCGGAAGCCCAACTGAGGGGTTATGGGACTGGCGTTTAGTAGTAGGACAGCGATGAGTTCGACAATTTGGGCAACCGCAACGCGGCACTACAGCCGCGGACGTGCCGCATTAGAGCTATGGAGTGTCCGCCATCTTTGGCCAATGCTTAGTGTAGAAGCGCAATTGAGAACTTATGTCTTTGGTAGGGTCATGTAGCGCGGTGAAGTGTCCGCTATTTTGGGCCACCACAACGCGGCACTACAGTTGCGCATGTGCCGCAGTTGGACCATGGAGTGTCCGAAATCTTTGGCCAGTGATTAGAGTGGAAGCCCAACTGAGGTGTAAAGGCACTGGCTTTTCGTTGTAGGGCAGTGTAGTTTCCGGCCATTTTGGCCACCACAACGCGGCACTACAGCCGTGCACGTGCCGCATTAGGGCCTTGGAGTGTTCGCCATTTTTTGGCCACGGATTAGAGCGGAAGCCCAACTGAGGAATAAAGGCACTTTTGTGTCGTAGTAGGACAGTGTAGTTTCCTGCCATTTTGGCCACCACAACGCGGCACTACAGCCGCGAACGTGCCGCACTAGGGCTATAAACTGTTCGCCATCTTTGGAAACTAATTAGAGCTGAAGCCCAACTGTGGAGTAAAGGCACTGGCGTTTTGTAGTCGGACTGTGTAGAGTTCATCAAGTTGGGCCACCTCAACGTGGCACTACAGCCGTGCACGTGCCGCTGAAGGCCCATAGAGTGTACGCCTTCTTTGGTCACTAAAGAGAGCGGAGGCAGAACAGAGGAGTAAATGCACTGGTGTGTAGAAATAGGGCAGTGTAGTTTCCTGCCAATTTGTCCACCGCAACGCGGCACTACAGCCGTGCACGTGCAGCATTAGGGCCTTGGAGAGTTCGCAATTTTTTAGCCTGGGATTAGAGCGGAAGCCCAACTGAGGAGTAAAGGCACTGGCCTGTCGTAGTAGGGCAGTGTAGAGTCTGACATTTTGGGCCACCGCAACGTTGCACTACAGCCGCGCACGTGCCGCAGGATTGCCATAGAGTGTCCGCCTTCTTTGGTCACAGATTAGAGCGGAAGCCGAACTGAGGAGTAAAGGCACTGGTGTGTAGAAATAGGGCAGTGTAGTTTCCTGCCATTTTTGCTACCGCAACGCGGCACTAAAGCCGTGCACGTGCCGCAGAAATGCCATAGAATGTCCGCCATATTTTTCCACTATTTAGAGCGGAGGCCGAACTGAGGAGTAATGGCACTGGCGTGTAGTAGTTGGGCAGTGTAGTTTCCTGCCATTTTCGCCACTGCAACGCGGCACTACAGCCGTGCACGTGCAGCATTAGGGCCTTGGAGTGTTCGCCATTTTTTAGCATGGGATTAGAGCGGAAGACCATCTGAGGAGTAAAGGCACTGGCGTGTCGTAGTTGGGCAGTGCAGAATCCGACAATTTGAGCTACAGCAACGCGGCACTACAGCCGCGCACGTGCCGCTGAAGGGCCATGGAGTGTCCGCCATATTTTTCCACTATTTATAGCGGAAGCCGAACTGAGGAGTAAAGGCACTGGCGTGTAGTAGTAGGGCAGTGTAATTTCCTGCCATTTTGGTCCCCGCAACGCGGCTATAAAGCCGCACACGTGCCGCAGTAGGGCCATGAAGTGTCTGCCATATTTGGCCACTGATTAGAGCGGAAGCGCTACTGAGAACTTAAGTCTTTGGTAGGGTCTAGAAGGGCAGTGTAGTGTCCACCATTTTGGGCAATCGCAACTTGGCACATTCAGCCGTGGACGTGCCGCAGAAGGGCTATAGACTGTCCGCCATCTTTGGCTCCTGATTATAGCGGAAGCAGAACTGTGGAGTAAAGGCACTGGCGTGTTGTAGTCAGGCAGTATAGCAACCGACAAGTTGGGCCACCGCAACGCGGCACTACAGTCGTGCACGTGCCGCAGAAAGGCCATGGAGAGTCCGCCATCTTTGGTCACTGATTAGGGCGGAAGCCGACCTGAGAAGTAAAGGCACTCGCGTGTCGTAGCAGGGCAGTGTAATTTCCTGCCAATTTGGCCACCGCAACGCGGCACTACAGCCGTGCACGTGCAGCATTAGGGTCTTGGAGAGTTCGCCATTTTTTATCCTGGAATTAGAGCGGAAGCCCAACTGAGGAGTAAAGGCACTGGCG
Source organism: Parasteatoda tepidariorum (assembly GCF_982258835.1). Taxonomy (NCBI): domain Eukaryota; kingdom Metazoa; phylum Arthropoda; class Arachnida; order Araneae; family Theridiidae; genus Parasteatoda; species Parasteatoda tepidariorum. The sequence continues at coordinate 34,020 of NW_028257414.1, read as the reverse complement.
TGTCGTAGTAGGGCAGTGTAGAGTCTGACATTTTGGGCCACCGCAACGCGGCACTACAGCCGCGGGCGTGCCGGTCAAGGGCTATAGACTGTTTGCCATCTTTGGCCACGGAGTGAAGCGGAAGCCCAACTGAGGAGTAAAGGCACTGGCGTGTCGTAGTAGGGCAGTGCAGAATCCGACATTTTGGGCTACCGCAACGCGGCACTACAGCCGCGCACGTGCCGCAGTATTGCCATAGAGTGTCCGCCTTCTTTGGTCACAGATTAGAGCGGAAGCCGAACTGAGGAGCAAAGGCACTGGCGTGTAGAAATAGGGCAGCGTAGTTTCCTGCCATTTTGGCCACCGCAACGCGGCACTAAAGCCGTGCACATGCCGCAGAAATGCCATAGAGTGTCAGCCATATTTTTTCACTATTTAGAGCGGAAGCCGAACTGAGGAGTAATGGCACTGGCGTGTAGTAGATGGGAGTGTAGTTTCCTGCCATTTTCGCCACTGCAACGCGGCACTACAGCCGTGCACGTGCAGCATTAGGGCCTTGGAGTGTTCGCCAACTGCCACACTAGGGCTATAGACTGTTCGCCATCTTTGGCCACGGAGTGGAGCGGAAGCCCAACTGAGGAGTAAAGGCACTGTCGTGTCGCAGTTGGGCTGCGCTGAATCCGACAATTTGGGCTACCGCTACGCGGCACTACTGCCGCGCACGTGCCGCAGAAATGCCATAGAGTGTCCGCCTTCTTTGGTCACAGATTAGAGCGGAAGCCGAACTGAGGAGTAAAGGCACAGGCGTGTGGTCGTAGGGCTGGGAAGAGTCCGACATGTTGGGCCACCGAAACGCGGCACTTCAGCCGCGCGATTGCCGCTGAAGGGCCATGGAGTGTCCGCCATATTTTTCCACTATTTAGAGCGGAAGCCGAACTGAGGAGTAAAGGCACTGGCATGTAGTAGTTGGGCAGTGTAGTTTCCTGCCATTTTCGCCTCTGCAACGCGGCACTACAGCCGTTCACGTGCCGCAGTAGGGCTATAGACAGTCCGCAATCTTTGGCCACTGATTAGAGCGGAAGCCGAACTGAGGAGTAAAGGCACAGGCGTGCCGTAGTCGGGCAGTGTAGCGTCCGACATGTTGGGCCACCGCAACGCGTCACTAAAGCCGCGAACGTGCCGCAGTAGGACCATGGAGTGCCCGCCATATTTTTCCACTATTTAGAGCGGAAGCCGAACTGAGGAGTGAAGGCACTGGCGTGTCGTAGACGGGCAGTGTAGCGTCAGACATGCTGGGCCACCGCATCACCTGACTACAGCCGCGCACGAGCCGCAGGAGGACCATGGAGTGTCCGCCATATTTTTCCACTATTTAGAGCGGAAGCCGAACTGAGGAGTAAATTCACTGGCGTGTCGTAGTAGGTCTGTGTAGATTCCACCATTTTGGTTCACCGCAACGCGGCACTACAGAACCGCATGTGCCGCAATAGGGTCATAGAGTGTCCGCCTTCCTTGGTCACTAATTAGAGCGGAAGCCGAACTGAGGACTAAAGGCATTGGTGTGTAGAAATAGGGCAGTGTAGTTTCCTGCCATTTTCGCCTCTGCAACGCGGCATTACAGCCGTGCACGTGCAGCATTAGGGCCTTGGAGTGTTCGCCATTTTTTAGCCTGGGATCAGAGCGGAAGACCAACTGAGGAGTAAAGGCACTGGCGTGTCGTAGTAGGGCAGTGTAGAGTCCGACATTTTGGGCCACTGCAACGCAGCACTACAGCCGCGGACATGCCACACTAGGGCTATAGACTGTTCGCCATCTTTGGCCACGGAGTGGAGCGGAAGCCCAACTGAGGAGAAAAGGCACAGTCGTGTCGTAGTTGGGCAGGGCAGAATCCGTCAATTTGAGCTACAGCAACGCGGCACTACAGCCGCGCACGTGCCGCAGAAATGCCATAGAGTGTCCGCCTTCTTTGGTCACAGATTAGAGCGGAAGCCGAACTGAGGAGTAAAGGCACAGGCGTGTGGTAGTAGGGCTGGGAAGAGTCCGACATGTTGGGCCACCGAAACGCGGCTCTACAGCCGCGCGAGTGCCGCTGAAGGGCCATGGAGTGTCCGCCATATTTTTCCACTATTTAGAGCGGAAGCCGAACTGAGGAGTAAAGGCACTCGCGTGTAGTAGTTGGGCAGTGTAGTTTTCTGCCATTTTCGCCACTGCAGCGCAGCACTACAGCCGTGCACGTGCGGCATTAGGGGGCGGTAGTGTTCGCCATCTTTGGCCACGGATTAGAGCGGAAGCCCAACTGAGGAGTAAAGGCACTGGCGTGTCGTAGTAGGGCAGTGTAATTTCCTGCCATTTTGGCCCCCGCAACGCGGCTATAAAGCCGCACACGTGCTGCAGTAGGGCTATAAACAGTCCGCAATCTTTGGCCACTGATTATAGCGGAAGCCGAACTGAGGAGTAAAGGCACAGGCGTGCCGTAGTCGGGCAGTGTAGCGTCCGACATGTTGGGCCTCCGCAACGCGTCACTAAAGCAGCGCACGTGCCGCAGTAGGACCATGGAGTGCCCGCCATATTTTTCCACTATTTAGAGCGGAAGCCGAACTGAGGAGTGAAGGCACTGGCGTGTCGTAGTCGGGCAGTGTAGCGTCAGACATGCTGGGCCACCGCATCGCCTGACTACAGCCACGCACGAGCCGCAGGAGGACCAATGAGTGTCCGCCATATTTTTAAACTATTTAGAGCGGAAGCCGAACTGAGGAGTAAATTCACTGGCTTGTCGTAGTAGGTCTGTGTAGATTCCACCATTTTGGTTCACCGCAACGCGGCACTACAGCCGCGCATGTGCCGCAAGAGGGCCATAGAGTGTCCGCCTTCCTTGGTCACTAATTAGAGCGGAAGCCGAACTGAGGAGTAAAGGCATTGGTGTGTAGACATAGGGAAGTGTAGTTTCCTGCCATTTTCGCCTCTGCAACGCGGCACTACAGCCGTGCACGTGCAGCATTAGGGCCTTGGAGTGTTCGCCATTTTTTAGCCTGGGATTAGAGCGGAAGACCAACTGAGGAGTAAAGGCACTGGCGTGTCGTAGTAGGGCAGTGTAGAGTCCTGCCATTTTCGCCACTGCAACGCGGCACTACAGCCGTGCACGTGCGGCATTAGGGGGCGGTAGTGTTCGCCATCTTTGGCCACGGATTAGAGCGGAAGCCCAACTGAGGAGTAAAGGCACTAGCGTGTCGTAGTAGGGCAGTGTAATTTCCTGCCATTTTGGCTCCCGCAACGCGGCTATAAAGCCGCACACGTACTGCAGTAAGGCCATGGAGGGTCCGCCATATTTGGCCACTGATTGGAGCGGAAGCGCTACTGAGAACTTAAGTCTTTGGTAGGGTCTATAAGGGCAGTGTAGTGTCCAGCTGTAGTTTAAGATTCTCAGAACACTTTATTTCGCATAGGCATACATATTAAACTTTAGGGTCACGCTGTGTACCCCCTAATTGACCTATAATTATTTTCTGAGGTAGGTTACACTATTACCCTATAATATAGTACGTGGTCCAATTTAAAAATTCTAGTTCAATATTAAGGTCCGATACCGTGCCGTTAGTTAACATAGAAAAGTGTCTTCGAATTTCCTTGTTTCAATGCACTATTTAAAATATACATAGTGTACCCCCTAATTGACCTGTAATTATTTCCTGTGGTAGGGTACACTATTACCCTGTAATATAATACCTGGTCCAATTTAAATATTATGGGACAATATTAAGGTCTGATATTGCGCCTTGCGTTAGTTAACCATTGACAGATGTCTTTGAATTTTTAAAGCATTTTAGAACGCTTATTTCTTCATTTTACGCTTCTCAGAACACTTTATTTCGCATAGGCATACATAGTAAACTTTAGGGTCACGCTGCGTACCCCCTAATTGACCTATAATTATTTTCTGTGGTAGGGTACACTATCACCCTGTAATATAATACGTGGTCCAATTTAAAAATTTTGGGTCAATATTAAGGCCCGATGCCCTACCGTTAGTTAACATAGAAAAGAATCTTCGAATTTCCTTGTTTTAATGCACTATTTAAAATATACATAGTGCATCCCCTAATTGACCTATAATTATTTCCTGTTGTAGGGTACACTATTACCCTGTATTATAATACCTGGTCCAATTTAAATATTATGGTTCCATATTAAGGTCTGATATCGCGCCTTGCGTTAGTTAACCATTGAAAGATGTCTTTGAATTTTTAAAGCATTTTAGAACGCTTATTTCTTCATTTTAAGCTTCTCAGAACACTCTATTTTGCATAGGCATACATAGTAAAATTTAGGGTCACGCTGTGTACCCCCTAAATGACCTATTATTATTTCCTGTGGTAGGGTACACTATTACCCTGTAATATAATTCGTGGTCCAATTTAAAAAGTATAGGTCAATATTAAGGTCCGATACCGTGCCGTTAGTTAACATAGAAAAGTGTCTTCGTATTTCCTTGTTTTAATGCACTATTTAAAATATACATAGTGTACCCCCTAATTGACCTATAATTATTTCCTGTGGTACGGTACTTTATTACCCTGTAATATAATACCTGGTCCAATTTAAATAATATGGGTCAATATTAAGGTCTGATATTGAGCCTTGCGTTAGTTAACCATTGAAAGATGTCTTTGAATTTTTAAAGCATTTTAGAACGCTTATTTCTTCATTTTAAGCTTCTCAGAACACTCTATATCGCATAGGCATACATAGTAAAATTTAGGGTCACGCTGTGTCCCCCCTAAATGACATATATTTATTTCCTGTGGTAGGGTACACTATTACCCTGTAATATAATACGTGGTCCAATTTAAAAATTATAGGTCAATATTAAGGTCTGACACCGTGTCGTTAGTTAACATTGAAAAATGTCTTTGAATTTTTAAAGCATTTTAGAACGCTAATTTCCTCATTTTAAGCTTCTCAGAACACTTTTTTTCGCATAGGCATACATTGTAAACTTTAGGGTCACGCTGTGTACCCCCTAATTGACCTATAATTATTTCCTGTGGTAGGGCACACTATAACCCTGTAATATAATACGTGGTCCAATTTATAATTTATAGGTCAATATTAAGGTCCGATACCGTGCCGTTAGTAAACATAGAAAAGTGTCTTCGAATTTCCTTGTTTTAATGCACTATTTAAAATATACATAGTGTACCCCCTAATTGACCTATAATTATTTCCTGTGGTAGGGTACACTATTACCCTGTAATATAATACCTGGTCCAATTTAAATAATATGGGTCAATATTAAGGTCTGATATTGCGCCTTGCGTTAGTTAACCATTGAAAGATGTCTTTGAATTTTTAAAGCATTTTAGAACGCCTATTTCTTCATTTTAAGCTTCTCAGAACACTCTATTTCGCATAGGCATACATAGTAAACTTTGGGGTCACGCTGTGTACCCCCTAATTGACCTATAATTATTTCCTGTGGTAGGGTACACTATTACCCTGTAATATAATACGTGGTCCAATTTAAAAATTATAGGTCAATGTTAAGGTCCGATACCGTGCCGTTAGTTAACATAGAAAAGTGTCTTCGTATTTCCTTGTTTTAATGCACTATTTAAAATATACATAGTGTACCCCCTAATTGACCTATAATTATTTCCTGTGGTAGGGTACACTATTACCCTGTAATATAATACGTGGTCCAATTTAAAAATTATAGGTCAATGTTAAGGTCCGATACCGTGCCGTTAGTTATTATAGAAAAGTGTCTTCGTATTTCCTTGTTTTAATGCACTATTTAAAATATACATAGTGTACCCCCTAATTGACCTATCATTATTTCCTGTGGTAGGGTACACTATTACCCTGTAATATAATACCTGGTCCAATTTAAATAATATGGGTCAATATTAAGGTCTGATACCGTGCCGTTAGTTAACATTGAAAAATGTCTTTGAATTTTTAAAGCATTTTAGAACGCTTATTTCCTCATTTTAAGCTTCTCAGATCACTTTATTTCGCATAGGCATACATTGTAAACTTTAGGGTCCCGCTGTGTACCCCCTAATTGACCTATAATTATTTTCTGAGGTAGGTTACACTATTACCCTATAATATAGTACGTGGTCCAATTTAAAAATTCTAGTTCAATATTAAGGTCCGATACCGTGCCGTTAGTTAACATAGAAAAGTGTCTTCGAATTTCCTTGTTTCAATGCACTATTTAAAATATACATAGTGTACCCCCTAATTGACCTGTAATTATTTCCTGTGGTAGGGTACACTATTACCCTGTAATATAATACCTGGTCCAATTTAAATATTATGGGACAATATTAAGGTCTGATATTGCGCCTTGCGTTAGTTAACCATTGACAGATGTCTTTGAATTTTTAAAGCATTTTAGAACGCTTATTTCTTCATTTTACGCTTCTCAGAACACTTTATTTCGCATAGGCATACATAGTAAACTTTAGGGTCACGCTGCGTACCCCCTAATTGACCTATAATTATTTTCTGTGGTAGGGTACACTATCACCCTGTAATATAATACGTGGTCCAATTTAAAAATTTTGGGTCAATATTAAGGCCCGATGCCCTACCGTTAGTTAACATAGAAAAGAATCTTCGAATTTCCTTGTTTTAATGCACTATTTAAAATATACATAGTGCATCCCCTAATTGACCTATAATTATTTCCTGTTGTAGGGTACACTATTACCCTGTATTATAATACCTGGTCCAATTTAAATATTATGGTTCCATATTAAGGTCTGACATCGCGCCTTGCGTTAGTTAACCATTGAAAGATGTCTTTGAATTTTTAAAGCATTTTAGAACGCTTATTTCTTCATTTTAAGCTTCTCAGAACACTCTATTTTGCATAGGCATACATAGTAAACTTTAGGGTCACGCTGTGTACCCCCTAAATGACCTATTATTATTTCCTGTGGTAGGGTACACTATTACCCTGTAATATAATTCGTGGTCCAATTTAAAAAGTATAGGTCAATATTAAGGTCCGATACCGTGCCGTTAGTTAACATAGAAAAGTGTCTTCGTATTTCCTTGTTTTAATGCACTATTTAAAATATACATAGTGTACCCCCTAATTGACCTATAATTATTTCCTGTGGTACGGTACTTTATTACCCTGTAATATAATACCTGGTCCAATTTAAATAATATGGGTCAATATTAAGGTCTGATATTGAGCCTTGCGTTAGTTAACCATTGAAAGATGTCTTTGAATTTTTAAAGCATTTTAGAACGCTTATTTCTTCATTTTAAGCTTCTCAGAACACTCTATATCGCATAGGCATACATAGTAAAATTTAGGGTCACGCTGTGTCCCCCCTAAATGACATATATTTATTTCCTGTGGTAGGGTACACTATTACCCTGTAATATAATACGTGGTCCAATTTAAAAATTATAGGTCAATATTAAGGTCTGACACCGTGTCGTTAGTTAACATTGAAAAATGTCTTTGAATTTTTAAAGCATTTTAGAACGCTTATTTCCTCATTTTAAGCTTCTCAGAACACTTTTTTTCGCATAGGCATACATTGTAAACTTTAGGGTCACGCTGTGTACCCCCTAATTGACCTATAATTATTTCCTGTGGTAGGGCACACTATAACCCTGTAATATAATACGTGGTCCAATTTATAAATTATAGGTCAATATTAAGGTCCGATACCGTGCCGTTAGTTAACATAGAAAAGTGTCTTCGAATTTCCTTGTTTTAATGCACTATTTAAAATATACATAGTGTACCCCCTAATTGACCTATCATTATTTCCTGTGGTAGGGTACACTATTACCCTGTAATATAATACCTGGTCCAATTTAAATAATATGGGTCAATATTAAGGTCTGATACCGTGCCGTTAGTTAACATTGAAAAATGTCTTTGAATTTTTAAAGCATTTTAGAACGCTTATTTCCTCATTTTAAGCTTCTCAGATCACTTTATTTCGCATAGGCATACATTGTAAACTTTAGGGTCCCGCTGTGTACCCCCTAATTGACCTATAATTATTTCCTGTGGTAGGGCACACTATAACCCTGTAATATAATACGTGGTCCAATTTAAAAAGTATATGTCAATATTAAGGTCCGATACCGTGCCGTTAGTTAACATAGAAAAGTGTCTTCGTATTTCCTTGTTTTAATGCACTATTTAAAATATACATAGTGTACCCCCTAATTGACCTATAATTATTTCCTGTGGTACGGTACTTTATTACCCTGTAATATAATACCTGGTCCAATTTAAATAATATGGGTCAATATTAAGGTCTGATATTGCGCCTTGCGTTAGTTAACCATTGAAAGATGTCTTTGAATTTTTAAAGCATTTTAGAAAGCTTATTTCTTCATTTTAAGCTTCTCAGAACACTCTATTTCGCATAGGCATACATAGTAAACTTTGGGGTCACGCTGTGTACCCCCTAATTAACCTATAATTATTTCCTGTGGTAGGGTGCAGTATTACCCTGTAATATAATACGTGGTCCAATTTAAAAATTTTAGGTCAATATTAAGGTCCGATACCCTACCGTTAGTTAACATAGAAAAGAGTCTTCGTATTTCCTTGTTTTAATGCACTATTTTAAATATACATAGTGTACCCCCTAATTGACCTATAATTATTTCCTGTTGTAGGGTACACTATTACCCTGTAATATAATACCTGGTCCAATTTAAATGATATGGGTCAATATTAAGGTCTGATATTGCGCCTTGCGTTAGTTAACCATTGAAAGATGTCTTTGAATTTTTAAAGCATTTTAGAACGCTTATTTCTTCATTTTAAGCTTCTCAGAACACTCTATATCGCATAGGCATACATAGTAAAATTTAGGGTCACGCTGTGTCCCCCCTAAATGACATATATTTATTTCCTGTGGTAGGGTACACTATTACCCTGTAATATAATACGTGGTCCAATTTAAAAATTATAGGTCAATATTAAGGTCTGACACCGAGCCGTTAGTTAACATTGAAAAATGTCTTTGAATTTTTAAAGCATTTTAGAACGCTTATTTCCTCATTTTAAGCTTCTCAGAACACTTTTTTTCGCATAGGCATACATTGTAAACTTTAGGGTCACGCTGTGTACCCCCTAATTGACCTATAATTATTTCCTGTGGTAGGTCACACTATAACCCTGTAATATAATACGTGGTCCAATTTATAAATTATAGGTCAATATTAAGGTCCGATACCGTGCCGTTAGTAAACATAGAAAAGTGTCTTCGAATTTCCTTGTTTTAATGCACTATTTAAAATATACATAGTGTACCCCCTAATTGACCTATAATTATTTCCTGTGGTAGGGTACACTATTACCCTGTAACATAATACCTGGTCCAATTTAAATAATATGGGTCAATATTAAGGTCTGATATTGCGCCTTGCGTTAGTTTACCATTGAAAGATGTCTTTGAATTTTTAAAGCATTTTAGAACGCCTATTTCTTCATTTTAAGCTTCTCAGAACACTCTATTTCGCATAGGCATACATAGTAAACTTTGGGGTCACGCTGTGTACCCCCTAATTGACCTATAATTATTTCCTGTGGTAGGGTACACTATTACCCTGTAATATAATACGTGGTCCAATTTAAAAATTATAGGTCAATGTTAAGGTCCGATACCGTGCCGTTAGTTAACATAGAAAAGTGTCTTCGTATTTCCTTGTTTTAATGCACTATTTAAAATATACATAGTGTACCCCCTAATTGACCTATAATTATTTCCTGTGGTAGGGTACACTATTACCCTGTAATATAATACCTGGTCAAATTTAAATATTATGGGTCAATATTAAGGTCTGATATTGCGCCTTGCGTTAGTTAACCATTGAAAGATGTCTTTGAATTTTTAAAGCATTTTAGAACGCTTATTTCTTCATTTTAAGCTTCTCAGAACACTCTATATCGCATAGGCATACATAGTAAAATTTAGGGTCACGCTGTGTCCCCCCTAAATGACATATATTTATTTCCTGTGGTAGGGTACACTATTACCCTGTAATATAATACGTGGTCCAATTTAAAAATTATAGGTCAATATTAAGGTCTGACACCGTGCCGTTAGTTAACATAGAAAAATGTCTTTGAATTTTTAAAGCATTTTAGAACGCTTATTTCCTCATTTTAAGCTTCTCAGAACACTTTATTTCGCATAGGCATACATTGTAAACTTTAGGGTCACGCTGTGTACCCCCTAATTGACCTATAATTATTTCCTGTGGTAGGGTACACTATAACCCTGTAATATAATACGTGGTCCAATTTATAAATTATAGGTCAATATTAAGGTCCGATACCGTGCCGTTAGTTAACATAGAAAAGTGTCTTCGAATTTCCTTGTTTTAATGCACTATTTAAAATATACATAGTGTACCCCCTAATTGACCTATAATTATTTCCTGTGGTAGGGTACACTATTACCCTGTAATATAATACCTGGTCCAATTTAAATAATATGGGTCAATATTAAGGTCTGATATTGCGCCTTGCGTTAGTTAACCATTGAAAGATGTCTTTGAATTTTTAAAGCATTTTAGAACGCCTATTTCTTCATTTTAAACTTCTCAGAACACTCTATTTCGCATAGGCATACATAGTAAACTTTGGGGTCACGCTGTGTACCCCCTAATTGACCTATAATTATTTCCTGTGGTAGGGTACACTATTACCCTGTAATATAATACGTGGTCCAATTTAAAAATTATAGGTCAATGTTAAGGTCCGATACCGTGCGGTTAGTTAACATAGAAAAGTGTCTTCGTATTTCCTTGTTTTAATGCACTATTTAAAATATACATAGTGTACCCCCTAATTGACCTATAATTATTTCCTGAGGTAGGGTTCACTATTACCCTGTAATATAATACCTGGTCAAATTTAAATATTATGGGTCAATATTAAGGTCTGATATTGCGCCTTGCGTTAGTTAACCATTGAAAGATGTCTTTGAATTTTTAAAGCATTTTAGAAAGCTTATTTCTTCATTTTAAGCTTCTCAGAACACTCTATTTCGCATAGGCATACATAGTAAACTTTGGGGTCACGCTGTGTACCCCCTAATTAACCTATAATTATTTCCTGTGGTAGGGTACAGTATTACCCTGTAATATAATACGTGGTCCAATTTAAAAATTTTAGGTCAATATTAAGGTCCGATACCCTACCGTTAGTTAACATAGAAAAGAGTCTTCGTATTTCCTTGTTTTAATGCACTATTTTAAATATACATAGTGTACCCCCTAATTGACCTATAATTATTTCCTGTTGTAGGGTACACTATTACCCTGTAATATAATACCTGGTCCAATTTAAATATTATGGTTCCATATTAAGGTCTGATATCGCGCCTTGCGTTAGTTAACCATTGAAAGATGTCTTTGAATTTTTAAAGCATTTTAGAACGCTTATTTCTTCATTTTAAGCTTCTCAGAACCCCTTATTTCGCATAGGCGTACATAGTAAACTTTAGGGTCACGCTGTGTACCCCCTAATTGACCTATAATTATTTTCTGTGGTAGAGTACACTATCACCCTGTGATATAATACGTGGTCCAATTTAAAAATTATAGGTCAATATTAAGGTCCGATACCGTGCCGTTAGTTAACATAGAAAAGTGTCTTCGTTTTTCCTTGTTTTAATGCACTATTTAAAATATACATAGTGTACCCCCTAATTGACCTATAATTATTTCCTGTGGTAGGGTACACTATTACCCTGTAATATAATACCTGGTCCAATTTAAATGATATGGGTCAATATTAAGGTCTGATATTGCGCCTTGCGTTAGTTAACCATTGAAAGATGTCTTTGAATTTTTAAAGCATTTTAGAACGCTTATTTCTTCATTTTAAGCTTCTCAGAACACTCTATATCGCATAGGCATACATAGTAAAATTTAGGGTCACGCTGTGTCCCCCCTAAATGACATATATTTATTTCCTGTGGTAGGGTACACTATTACCCTGTAATATAATACGTGGTCCAATTTAAAAATTATAGGTCAATATTAAGGTCTGACACCGTGCCGTTAGTTAACATTGAAAAATGTCTTTGAATTTTTAAAGCATTTTAGAACGCTTATTTCCTCATTTTAAGCTTCTCAGAACACTTTTTTTCGCATAGGCATACATTGTAAACTTTAGGGTCACGCTGTGTACCCCCTAATTGACCTATAATTATTTCCTGTGGTAGGGCACACTATAACCCTGTAATATAATACGTGGTCCAATTTATAAATTATAGGTCAATATTAAGGTCCGATACCGTGCCGTTAGTAAACATAGAAAAGTGTCTTCGAATTTCCTTGTTTTAATGCACTATTTAAAATATACATAGTGTACCCCCTAATTGACCTATAATTATTTCCTGTGGTAGGGTACACTATTACCCTGTAATATAATACCTGGTCCAATTTAAATAATATGGGTCAATATTAAGGTCTGATATTGCGCCTTGCGTTAGTTAACCATTGAAAGATGTCTTTGAATTTTTAAAGCATTTTAGAACGCCTATTTCTTCATTTTAAGCTTCTCAGAACACTCTATTTCGCATAGGCATACATAGTAAACTTTGGGGTCACGCTGTGTACCCCCTAATTGACCTATAATTATTTCCTGTGGTAGGGTACACTATTACCCTGTAATATAATACGTGGTCCAATTTAAAAATTATAGGTCAATGTTAAGGTCCGATACCGTGCCGTTAGTTAACATAGAAAAGTGTCTTCGTATTTCCTTGTTTTAATGCACTATTTAAAATATACATAGTGTACCCCCTAATTGACCTATAATTATTTCCTGTAGTAGGGTACACTATTACCCTGTAATATAATACCTGGTCAAATTTAAATATTATGGGTCAATATTAAGGTCTGATATTGCGCCTTGCGTTAGTTAACCATTGAAAGATGTCTTTGAATTTTTAAAGCATTTTAGAACGCTTATTTCTTCATTTTAAGCTTCTCAGAACACTCTATATCGCATAGGCATACATAGTAAAATTTAGGGTCACGCTGTGTCCCCCCTAAATGACATATATTTATTTCCTGTGGTAGGGTACACTATTACCCTGTAATATAATACGTGGTCCAATTTAAAAATTATAGGTCAATATTAAGGTCTGACACCGTGCCGTTAGTTAACATAGAAAAATGTCTTTGAATTTTTAAAGCATTTTAGAACGCTTATTTCCTCATTTTAAGCTTCTCAGAACACTTTATTTCGCATAGGCATACATTGTAAACTTTAGGGTCACGCTGTGTACCCCCTAATTGACCTAAAATTATTTCCTGTGGTAGGGTACACTATAACCCTGTAATATAATACGTGGTCCAATTTATAAATTATAGGTCAATATTAAGGTCCGATACCGTGCCGTTAGTTAACATAGAAAAGTGTCTTCGAATTTCCTTGTTTTAATGCACTATTTAAAATATACATAGTGTACCCCCTAATTGACCTATCATTATTTCCTGTGGTAGGGTACACTATTACCCTGTAATATAATACCTGGTCCAATTTAAATAATATGGGTCAATATTAAGGTCTGATACCGTGCCGTTAGTTAACATTGAAAAATGTCTTTGAATTTTTAAAGCATTTTAGAACGCTTATTTCCTCATTTTAAGCTTCTCAGAACACTTTATTTCGCATAGGCATACATTGTAAACTTTAGGGTCCCGCTGTGTACCCCCTAATTGACCTATAATTATTTCCTGTGGTAGGGCACACTATAACCCTGTAATATAATACGTGGTCCAATTTAAAAGGTATATGTCAATATTAAGGTCCGATACCGTGCCGTTAGTTAACATAGAAAAGTGTCTTCGTATTTCCTTGTTTTAATGCACTATTTAAAATATACATAGTGTACCCCCTAATTGACCTATAATTATTTCCTGTGGTACGGTACTTTATTACCCTGTAATATAATACCTGGACCAATTTAAATAATATGGGTCAATATTAAGGTCTGATATTGCGCCTTGCGTTAGTTAACCATTGAAAGATGTCTTTGAATTTTTAAAGCATTTTAGAACGCTTATTTCTTCATTTTAAGCTTCTCAGAACCCCTTATTTCGCATAGGCATACATAGTAAACTTTAGGGTCACGCTGTGTACCCCCTAATTGACCTATAATTATTTCCTGTGGTAGGGTACACTATTACCCTGTAATATAATACGTGGTCCAATTTAAAAATTATAGGTCAATGTTAAGGTCCGATACCGTGCCGTTAGTTAACATAGAAAAGAGTCTTCGTATTTCCTTGTTTTAATGCACTATTTAAAATATACATAGTGTACCCCCTAATTGACCTATAATTATTTCCTGTGGTAGGGTACACTATTACCCTGTAATATAATACCTGGTCAAATTTAAATATTATGGGTCAATATTAAGGTCTGATATTGCGCCTTGCGTTAGTTAACCATTGAAAGATGTCTTTGAATTTTTAAAGCATTTTAGAACGCTTATTTCTTCATTTTAAGCTTCTCAGAACACTCTATATCGCATAGGCATACATAGTAAAATTTAGGGTCACGCTGTGTCCCCCCTAAATGACATATATTTATTTCCTGTGGTAGGGTACACTATTACCCTGTAATATAATACGTGGTCCAATTTAAAAAGTATATGTCAATATTAAGGTCCGATACCGTGCCGTTAGTTAACATAGAAAAGTGTCTTCGTATTTCCTTGTTTTAATGCACTATTTAAAATATACATAGTGTACCCCCTAATTGACCTATAATTATTTCCTGTGGTACGGTACTTTATTACCCTGTAATATAATACCTGGTCCAATTTAAATAATATGGGTCAATATTAAGGTCTGATATTGCGCCTTGCGTTAGTTAACCATTGAAAGATGTCTTTGAATTTTTAAAGCATTTTAGAACGCTTATTTCTTCATTTTAAGCTTCTCAGAACCCCTTATTTCGCATAGGCATACATAGTAAACTTTAGGGTCACGCTGTGTACCCCCTAATTGACCTATAATTATTTCCTGTGGTAGGGTACACTATTACCCTGTAATATAATACGTGGTCCAATTTAAAAATTATAGGTCAATGTTAAGGTCCGATACCGTGCCGTTAGTTAACATAGAAAAGTGTCTTCGTATTTCCTTGTTTTAATGCACTATTTAAAATATACATAGTGTACCCCCTAATTGACCTATAATTATTTCCTGTGGTAGGGTACACTATTACCCTGTAATATAATACCTGGTCAAATTTAAATATTATGGGTCAATATTAAGGTCTGATATTGCGCCTTGCGTTAGTTAACCATTGAAAGATGTCTTTGAATTTTTAAAGCATTTTAGAACGCATATTTCTTCATTTTAAGCTTCTCAGAACACTCTATATCGCATAGGCATACATAGTAAAATTTAGGGTCACGCTGTGTCCCCCCTAAATGACATATATTTATTTCCTGTGGTAGGGTACACTATTACCATGTAATATAATACGTGGTCCAATTTAAAAATTATAGGTCAATATTAAGGTCTGACACCGTGCCGTTAGTTAACATAGAAAAATGTCTTTGAATTTTTAAAGCATTTTAGAACGCTTATTTCCTCATTTTAAGCTTCTCAGAACACTTTATTTCGCATAGGCATACATTGTAAATTTTAGGGTCACGCTGTGTACCCCCTAATTGACCTATAATTATTTCCTGTGGTAGGGTACACTATAACCCTGTAATATAATACGTGGTCCAATTTATAAATTATAGGTCAATATTAAGGTCCGATACCGTGCCGTTAGTTAACATAGAAAAGTGTCTTCGAATTTCCTTGTTTTAATGCACTATTTAAAATATACATAGTGTACCCCCTAATTGACCTATCATTATTTCCTGTGGTAGGGTACACTATTACCCTGTAATATAATACCTGGTCCAATTTAAATAATATGGGTCAATATTAAGGTCTGATACCGTGCCGTTAGTTAACATTGAAAAATGTCTTTGAATTTTTAAAGCATTTTAGAACGCTTATTTCCTCATTTTAAGCTTCTCAGAACACTTTATTTCGCATAGGCATACATTGTAAACTTTAGGGTCCCGCTGTGTACCCCCTAATTGACCTATAATTATTTCCTGTGGTAGGGCACACTATAACCCTGTAATATAATACGTGGTCCAATTTAAAAAGTATATGTCAATATTAAGGTCCGATACCGTGCCGTTAGTTAACATAGAAAAGTGTCTTCGTATTTCCTTGTTTTAATGCACTATTTAAAATATACATAGTGTACCCCCTAATTGACCTATAATTATTTCCTGTGGTACGGTACTTTATTACCCTGTAATATAATACCTGGTCCAATTTAAATAATATGGGTCAATATTAAGGTCTGATATTGCGCCTTGCGTTAGTTAACCATTGAAAGATGTCTTTGAATTTTTAAAGCATTTTAGAACGCTTATTTCTTCATTTTAAGCTTCTCAGAACCCCTTATTTCGCATAGGCATACATAGTAAACTTTAGGGTCACGCTGTGTACCCCCTAATTGACCTATAATTATTTTCTGTGGTAGGGTACACTATCACCCTGTGATATAATACGTGGTCCAATTTAAAAATTATAGGTCAATATTAAGGTCCGATACCGTGCCGTTAGTTAACATAGAAAAGTGTCTTCGTTTTTCCTTGTTTTAATGCACTATTTAAAATATACATAGTGTACCCCCTAATTGACCTATAATTATTTCCTGTGGTAGGGTACACTATTACCCTGTAATATAATTCCTGGTCCAATTTAAATGATATGGGTCAATATTAAGGTCTGATACCGTGCCGTTAGTTAACATTGAAAAATGTCTTTGAATTTTTAAAGCATTTTAGAACGCTTATTTCCTCATTTTAAGCTTCTCAGAACACTTTATTTCGCATAGGCATACATAGTAAACTTTAGGGTCCCGCTGTGTACCCCCTAATTGACCTATAATTATTTTCTGTTTTAGGGTACACTATCACCCTGTAATATAATACGTGGAGCAATTTAAAAATTATAGGTCAATATTAAGGTCCGATACCGTGCCGTTAGTTAACATAGAAAAGTGTCTTCGTATTTCCCTGTTTTAATGCACTATTTAAAATATACATAGTGTACCCCCTAATTGACCTATAATTATTTCCTGTGGTAGGGTACACTATTACCCTGTAATATAATACCTGGTCCAATTTAAATATTATGGGTCAATATTAAGGTCTGATATCGCGCCTTGCGTTAGTTAACCATTGAAAGATGTCTTTGAATTTTTAAAGCATTTTAGAACGCTTATTTCTTCATTTTAAGCTTCTCAGAACACGCTATTTCGCATAGGCATACATAGTAAACTTTAGGTTCACGCTGTGTACCCCCTAATTGACCTATAATTATTTCCTGTGGTAGGGTACACTATTACCCTGTAATATAATTCGTGGTCCAATTTAGAAAATTATAGGTCAATATTAAGGTCCGATACCGTGCCGTTAGTTAACATAGAAAAGTATCTTCGTATTTCCTTGTTTTAATGCACTATTTAAAATATACATAGTGTACCCCCTAATTGACCTATAATTATTTCCTGTTGTAGGGTACACTATTACCCTGTAATATAATACCTGGTCCAATTTAAATATTATGGTTCCATATTAAGGTCTGATATCGCGCCTTGCGTTAGTTAACCATTGAAAGATGTCTTTGAATTTTTAAAGCATTTTAGAACGCTTATTTCTTCATTTTAAGCTTCTCAGAACACTCTATTTCGCATAGGCATACATAGTAAACTTTAGGTTCACGCTGTGTACCCCCTAATTGACCTATAATTATTTCCTGTGGTAGGGTACACTATTACCCTGTAATATAATACGTGGTCTAATTTAAAAATTATAGGTCAATATTAAGGTCCGATACCGTGCCGTTAGTTAACATAGAAAAGTGTCTTCGAATTTCCTTGTTTTAATGCACTATTTAAAATATACATAGTGTACCCCCTAATTGACCTATAATTATTTCCTGCGGTAGGGTACACTATTACCCTGTAATATACTACCTGGTCCAATTTAAATAATATGGGTCAATATTAAGGTCTGATATTGTGCCTTGCGTTAGTTAACCATTGAAAGATGTCTTTGAATTTTTAAAGCATTTTAGAACGCTTATTTCTTCATTTTAAGCTTCTCAGAACCCTCTATTTCGCATAGGCATACATAGTAAACTTTGGGGTCACGCTGTGTACCCCCTAAATGGCCTATAATTATTTCCTGTGGTAGGGTACACTATTACCCTGTAATATAATACGTGGTCCAATTTAAAAATTATAGGTCAATATTAAGGTCCGATACCGTGCCGTTAGTAAACATTGAAAAATGTCTTTGAATTTTTAAAGCATTTTAGAACGCTTATTTCCTCCTTTTAAGCTTCTCAGAACACTTTATTTCGCATAGGCATACATAGTAAACTTTAGGGTCACGCTGTGTACCCCCTAATTGACCTTTAATTATTTCCTGTGGTAGGGTACACTATTACCCTGTAATATAATACCTGGTCTAATTTAAATATTATGGGTCAATATTAAGGTCTGATATTGCGCCTTGCGTTAGGTAACCATTGAAAGATGTCTTTGAATTTTTAAAGCATTTTAGAACGCTTATTTCTTCATTTTAAGCTTCTCAGAACACTTTATTTCGCATAGGCATACATAGTAAACTTTAGGGTCACGCTGAGTACCCCCTAATTGACTTATAATTATTTTCTGTGGTAGGGTACACTATCACACTGTAATATAATACGTGGTCCAATTTAAAAATTTTAGGTCAATATTAAGGTCCGATACCCTACCGTTAGCTAACATAGAAAAGAGTCTTCGAATTTCCTTGTTTTAATGCACTATTTAAAATATACATAGTGTACCCCCTAATTGACCTATAATTATTTCCTGTTGTAGGGTACACTATTACCCTGTAATATAATACCTGGTCCAATTTAAATATTATGGTTCTATATTAAGGTCTGATATCACGCCTTGCGTTAGTTAACCATTGAAAGATGTCTTTGAATTTTTAAAGCATTTTAGAACGCTTATTTCTTCATTGTAAGCTTCTCAGAACACTTTATTTCGCATAGGCATACATAGTAAACTTTAGGGTCACGCTGTGTATCCCCTAATTGACCTATAATTATTTTCTGTGGTAGGGTTCACTATCACCCTGTAATATAATACGTTTTCCAATTTAAAAATTTTAGGTCAATATTAAGGTCCGATACCCTACCGTTAGTTAACATAGAAAAGAGTCTTCGAATTTCCTTGTTTTAATGCACTATTTAAAATATACATAGAGTACCCCCTAATTGACCTATAATTATTTCCTGTTGTAGGGTACACTATTACCCTGTAATATAATACCTGGTCCAATTTAAATATTATGGTTCCATATTAAGGTCTGATATCGCGCCTTGCGTTAGTTAACCATTGAAAGATGTCTTTGAATTTTTAAAGCATTTTAGAACGCTTATTTCTTCATTTTAAGCTTCTCAGAACACTCTATTTCGCATAGGCATACATAGTAAACTTTAGGGTCACGCTGTGTACCCCCTAATTGACCTATAATTATTTCCTGTGGAAGGGTACACTATTACCCTGTAATACAATACGTGGTCCAATTTAAAACTTATAGGTCAATATTAAGGTCCGATACCGTGCCGTTTATTAACATAGAAAAGTGTCTTTGAATTTTTAAAGCATTTTAGAACGTTTATTTCCTCATTTTAAGCTTCTCAGAACACTTTATTTCGCATAGGCATACATAGTAAACTTTAGGGTCATGCTGTGTACCCCCTAAATGACCTATAATTATTTCCTGTGGTAGGGTACACTATTACCCTGTAATATAATACGTGGTCCAATTTAAAAATTATAGGTCAATATTAAAGCCCGATACCGTGCCGTTAGTTAACATAGAAAAGTGTCTTCGTATTTCCTTGTTTTAATGCACTATTTAAAATATACATAGTGTACCCCCTAATTGACCTATAATTATTTCCTGTGGTAGGGTACACTATTACCCTGTAATATAATACCTGGTCCAATTTAAATATTATTAGTCAATATTAAGGTCTGATTTTTCGCCTTGCGTTAGTTAACCATTGAAAGATGTCTTTGAATTTTTAAAGCATTTTAGAACGCTTATTTCTTCATTTTAAGCTTCTCAGAACACTTTATTTCGCATAGGCATACATAGTAAACTTTAGGGTCCCGCTGTGTACCCCCTAATTGACTTATAATTATTTTCTGTTTTAGGGTACACTATCACCCTGTAATATAATACGTGGAGCAATTTAAAAATTATAGGTCAATATTAAGGTCCGATACCGTGCCGTTAGTTAACATAGAAAAGTGTCTTCGTATTTCCCTGTTTTAATGCACTATTTAAAATATACATAGTGTACCCCCTAATTGACCTATAATTATTTCCTGTGGTAGGGTACACTATTACCCTGTAATATAATACCTGGTCCAATTTAAATATTATGGGTCAATATTAAGGTCTGATATCGCGCCTTGCGTTAGTTAAACATTGAAAGATGTCTTTGAATTTTTAAAGCATTTTAGAACGCTTATTTCTTCATTTTAAGCTTCTCAGAACACGCTATTTCGCATAGGCATACATAGTAAACTTTAGGTTCACGCTGTGTACCCCCTAATTGACCTATAATTATTTCCTGTGGTAGGGTACACTATTGCCCTGTAATATAATACGTGGTCCAATTTAAAAATTATAGGTCAATATTAAGGTCCGATACCGTGCCGTTAATTAACATAGAAAAGTGTCTTTGAATTTTTAAAGCATTTTAGAACGTTTATTTCCTCATTTTAAGCTTCTCAGAACACTTTATTTCGCATAGTCATACATAGTAAACTTTAGGGTCACGCTGTGTACCCCCTAATTGACCTATAATTATTTCCTGTGGTAGGGTACACTATTACCCTGTAATATAATTCGTGGTCCAATTTAGAAAATTATAGGTCAATATTAAGGTCCGATACCGTGCCGTTAGTTAACATAGAAAAGTATCTTCGTATTTCCTTGTTTTAATGCACTATTTAAAATATACATAGTGTACCCCCTAATTGACCTATAATTATTTCCTGCTGTAGGGTACACTATTACCCTGTAATATACTACCTGGTCCAATTTAAATAATATGGGTCAATATTAAGGTCTGATATTGCGCCTTGCGTTAGTTAACCATTGAAAGATGTCTTTGAATTTTTAAAGCATTTTAGAACGCTTATTTCTTCATTTTAAGCTTCTCAGAACACTCTATTTCGCATAGGCATACATAGTAAACTTTGGGGTCACGCTGTGTACCCCCTAAATGGCCTATAATTATTTCCTGTGGTAGGGTACACTATTACCCTGTAATATAATACGTGGTCCAATTTAAAAATTATAGGTCAATATTAAGTTCCGATACCGTGCCGTTAGTTAACATTGAAAAATGTCTTCCTATTTCCTTGTTTTATTGCACTATTTAAAATATACATAGTGTACCCCCTAATTGACCTATAATTATTTCCTGTTGTAGGGTACACTATTACCCTGTAATATAATACCTGGTCCAATTTAAATATTATGGTTCCATATTAAGGTCTGATATCGCGCCTT
Organism: Parasteatoda tepidariorum; assembly: GCF_982258835.1. Taxonomy (NCBI): domain Eukaryota; kingdom Metazoa; phylum Arthropoda; class Arachnida; order Araneae; family Theridiidae; genus Parasteatoda; species Parasteatoda tepidariorum. The sequence goes on along the minus strand of NW_028257414.1, from coordinate 12,343 downwards.
GCGTTAGTTAACCATTGAAAGATGTCTTTGAATTTTTAAAGCATTTTAGAACGCTTATTTCTTCATTTTAAGCTTCTCAGAACACTCTATTTCGCATAGGCATACATAGTAAACTTTGGGGTCACGCTGTGTACCCCCTAAATGGCCTATAATTATTTCCTGTGGTAGGGTACACTATTACCCTGTAATATAATACGTGGTCCAATTTAAAAATTATAGGTCAATATTAAGTTCCGATACCGTGCCGTTAGTTAACATTGAAAAATGTCTTCGTATTTCCTTGTTTTATTGCACTATTTAAAATATACATAGTGTACCCCCTAATTGACCTATAATTATTTCCTGTTGTAGGGTACACTATTACCCTGTAATATAATACCTGGTCCAATTTAAATATTATGGTTCCATATTAAGGTCTGATATCGCGCCTTGCGTTAGTTAACCATTGAAAGATGTCTTTGAATTTTTAAAGCATTTTAGAACGCTTATTTCTTCATTTTAAGCTTCTCAGAACACTCTATTTCGCATAGGCATACATAGTAAACTTTGGGGTCACGCTGTGTACCCCCTAAATGGCCTATAATTATTTTCTGTGGTAGGGTACACTATTACCCTGTAATATAATACGTGGTCCAATTTAAAAATTATAGGTCAATATTAAGGTCCGATACCGTGCCGTTAGTAAACATTGAAAAATGTCTTTGAATTTTTAAAGCATTTTAGAACGCTTATTTCCTCCTTTTAAGCTTCTCAGAACACTTTATTTCGCTTAGGCATACATAGTAAACTTTAGGGTCACGCTGTGTACCCCCTAATTGACCTATAATTATTTCCTGTGGTAGGGTACACTATTACCCTGTAATATAATACCTGGTCCAATTTAAATATTATGGGTCAATATTAAGGTCTGATATTGCGCCTTGCGTTAGGTAACCATTGAAAGATGTGTTTGAATTTTTAAAGCATTTTAGAACGCTTATTTCTTCATTTTAAGCTTCTCAGAACACTTTATTTCGCATAGGCATACATAGTAAACTTTAGGGTCACGCTGTGTACCCCCTAAATGACCTATAATTATTTCCTGTGGTAGGGTTCACTATTACCCGGAAATATAATACGTGGTCCAATTTAAAAATTATAGGTCAATATTAAGGTCCGATACCGTGCCGTTAGTTAACATAGAAAAGTGTCTTCGAATTTCCTTGTTTTAATGCACTATTTAAAATATACATAGTGTACCCCCTAATTGACCTATAATTATTTCCTGTTGTAGGGTACACTATTACCCTGTAATATAATACCTGGTCCAATTTAAATATTATGGTTCTATATTAAGGTCTGAAATCACGCCTTGCGTTAGTTAACCATTGAAAGATGTCTGTGAATTTTTAAAGCATTTTAGAACGCTTATTTCTTCATTGTAAGCTTCTCAGAACACTTTATTTCGCATAGGCATACATAGTAAACTTTAGGGTCACGCTGTGTACCCCCTAATTGACCTATAATTATTTTCTGTGGTAGGGTACACTATCACCCTGTAATATAATACGTTTTCCAATTTAAAAATTTTAGGTCAATATTAAGGTCCGATACCCTACCGTTAGTTAACATAGAAAAGAGTCTTCGAATTTCCTTGTTTTAATGCACTATTTAAAATATACATAGAGTACCCCCTAATTGACCTATAATTATTTCCTGTTGTAGGGTACACTATTACCCTGTAATATAATACCTGGTCCAATTTAAATATTATGGTTCCATATTAAGGTCTGATATCGCGCCTTGCGTTAGTTAACCATTGAAAGATGTCTTTGAATTTTTAAAGCATTTTAGAACGCTTATTTCTTCATTTTAAGCTTCTCAGAACACTCTATTTCGCATAGGCATACATAGTAAACTTTAGGGTCACGCTGTGTACCCCCTAATTGACCTATAATTATTTCCTGTGGTAGGGTACACTATTACCATGTAATACAATACGTGGTCCAATTTAAAAATTATAGGTCAATATTAAGGTCCGATACAGTGCCGTTTATTAACATAGAAAAGTGTCTTTGAATTTTTAAAGCATTTTAGAACGTTTATTTCCTCATTTTAAGCTTCTCAGAACACTCTATTTCGCATAGGCATACATAGTAAACTTTAGGGTCACGCTGTGTACCCCCTAATTGACCTATAATTATTTCCTGTCTTAGGGTACACTATTACCCTGTAATATAATACGAGGTCTAATTTAAAAAGTATAGGTCAATATTAAGGTCCGAAACCGTGCCGTTAGTTAACATAGAAAAGAGTCTTCGTATTTCCTTGTTTTAATGCACTATTTAAAATATACATAGTGTACCCCCTAATTGACCTATAATTATTTCTTGTGGTAGGGTACACTATTACCCTGTAATATAATACCTGGTCCAATTTAAATATTATGGGTCAATATTAAGGTCTGATATTGCGCCTAGCGTTAGTTAACCATTGAAAGATGTCTTTGAATTTTTAAAGCATTTTAGAACGCTTATTTCTTCATTTTAAGCTTCTCAGAACACTCTATTTCGCATAGGCATACATAGTAAACTTTAGGGTCACGCTGTGTACCCCCTAATTGACCTATAATTATTTCCTGTGGTAGGGTACACTATAACCCTGTAATATAATACGTGGTCCAATTTAAAAATTATAGGTCAATATTAAGGTCCGATACCGTGCCGTTAGTTAACATAGAAAACTGTCTTCGAATTTCCTTGTTTTAATGCACTATTTAAAATATACATAGTGTACCCCCTAATTGACCTATAATTATTTCCTGTTGTAGGGTACACTATTACCCTGTAATATAATACCTGGTCAAATTTAAATATTATGGGTCAATATTAAGGTCTGATATTGCGCCTTGCGTTAGTTAACCATTGAAAGATGTCTTTGAATTTTTAAAGCATTTTAGAACGCTTATTTCTTCATTTTAAGCTTCTCAGAACACTCTATATCGCATAGGCATACATAGTAAAATTTAGGGTCACGCTGTGTCCCCCCTAAATGACATATATTTATTTCCTGTGGTAGGGTACACTATTACCCTGTAATATAATACGTGGTCCAATTTAAAAAGTATATGTCAATATTAAGGTCCGATACCGTGCCGTTAGTTAACATAGAAAAGTGTCTTCGTATTTCCTTGTTTTAATGCACTATTTAAAATATACATAGTGTACCCCCTAATTGACCTATAATTATTTCCTGTGGTACGGTACTTTATTACCCTGTAATATAATACCTGGTCCAATTTAAATAATATGGGTCAATATTAAGGTCTGATATTGCGCCTTGCGTTAGTTAACCATTGAAAGATGTCTTTGAATTTTTAAAGCATTTTAGAACGCTTATTTCTTCATTTTAAGCTTCTCAGAACCCCTTATTTCGCATAGGCATACATAGTAAACTTTAGGGTCACGCTGTGTACCCCCTAATTGACCTATAATTATTTCCTGTGGTAGGGTACACTATTACCCTGTAATATAATACGTGGTCCAATTTAAAAATTATAGGTCAATGTTAAGGTCCGATGCCGTGCCGTTAGTTAACATAGAAAAGTGTCTTCGTATTTCCTTGTTTTAATGCACTATTTAAAATATACATAGTGTACCCCCTAATTGACCTATAATTATTTCCTGTGGTACGGTACTTTATTACCCTGTAATATAATACCTGGTCCAATTTAAATAATATGGGTCAATATTAAGGTCTGATATTGCGCCTTGCGTTAGTTAACCATTGAAAGATGTCTTTGAATTTTTAAAGCATTTTAGAACGCTTATTTCTTCATTTTAAGCTTCTCAGAACCCCTTATTTCGCATAGGCATACATAGTAAACTTTAGGGTCACGCTGTGTACCCCCTAATTGACCTATAATTATTTCCTGTGGTAGGGTACACTATTACCCTGTAATATAATACGTGGTCCAATTTAAAAATTTTAGGTCAATGTTAAGGTCCGATGCCGTGCCGTTAGTTAACATAGAAAAGTGTCTTCGTATTTCCTTGTTTTAATGCACTACTTAAAATATACATAGTGTACCCCCTAATTGACCTATAATTATTTCCTGTGGTACGGTACTTTATTACCCTGTAATATAATACCTGGTCCAATTTAAATAATATGGGTCAATATTAAGGTCTGATATTGCGCCTTGCGTTAGTTAACCATTGAAAGATGTCTTTGAATTTTTAAAGCATTTTAGAACGCTTATTTCTTCATTTTAAGCTTCTCAGAACCCCTTATTTCGCATAGGCATACATAGTAAACTTTAGGGTCACGCTGTGTACCCCCTAATTGACCTATAATTATTTTCTGTGGTAGGGTACACTATCACCCTGTAATATAATACGTGGTCCAATTTAAAAATTATAGGTCAATATTAAGGTCTGACACCGTGCCGTTAGTTAACATTGAAAAATGTCTTTGAATTTTTAAAGCATTTTAGAACGCTTATTTCCTCATTTTAAGCTTCTCAGAACACTTTTTTTCGCATAGGCATACATTGTAAACTTTAGGGTCACGCTGTGTACCCCCTAATTGACCTATAATTATTTCCTGTGGTAGGGCACACTATAACCCTGTAATATAATACGTGGTCCAATTTATAAATTATAGGTCAATATTAAGGTCCGATACCGTGCCGTTAGTAAACATAGAAAAGTGTCTTCGAATTTCCTTGTTTTAATGCACTATTTAAAATATACATAGTGTACCCCCTAATTGACCTATAATTATTTCCTGTGGTAGGGTACACTATTACCCTGTAATATAATACCTGGTCCAATTTAAATAATATGGGTCAATATTAAGGTCTGATATTGCGCCTTGCGTTAGTTAACCATTGAAAGATGTCTTTGAATTTTTAAAGCATTTTAGAACGCCTATTTCTTCATTTTAAGCTTCTCAGAACACTCTATTTCGCATAGGCATACATAGTAAACTTTGGGGTCACGCTGTGTACCCCCTAATTGACCTATAATTATTTCCTGTGGTAGGGTACACTATTACCCTGTAATATAATACCTGGTCCAATTTAAATAATATGGGTCAATATTAAGGTCTGATACCGTGCCGTTAGTTAACATTGAAAAATGTCTTTGAATTTTTAAAGCATTTTAGAACGCTTATTTCCTCATTTTAAGCTTCTCAGAACACGCTATTTCGCATAGGCATACATAGTAAACTTTAGGTTCACGCTGTGTACCCCCTAATTGACCTATAATTATTTCCTGTGGTAGGGTACACTATTACCCTGTAATATAATTCGTGGTCCAATTTAGAAAATTATAGGTCAATATTAAGGTCCGATACCGTGCCGTTAGTTAACATAGAAAAGTATCTTCGTATTTCCTTGTTTTAATGCACTATTTAAAATATACATAGTGTACCCCCTAATTGACCTATAATTATTTCCTGTTGTAGGGTACACTATTACCCTGTAATATAATACCTGGTCCAATTTAAATAATATGGGTCAATATTAAGGTCTGATACCGTGCCGTTAGTTAACATTGAAAAATGTCTTTGAATTTTTAAAGCATTTTAGAACGCTTATTTCCTCATTTTAAGCTTCTCAGAACACGCTATTTCGCATAGGCATACATAGTAAACTTTAGGTTCACGCTGTGTACCCCCTAATTGACCTATAATTATTTCCTGTGGTAGGGTACACTATTACCCTGTAATATAATTCGTGGTCCAATTTAGAAAATTATAGGTCAATATTAAGGTCCGATACCGTGCCGTTAGTTAACATAGAAAAGTATCTTCGTATTTCCTTGTTTTAATGCACTATTTAAAATATACATAGTGTACCCCCTAATTGACCTATAATTATTTCCTGTTGTAGGGTACACTATTACCCTGTAATATAATACCTGGTCCAATTTAAATATTATGGTTCCATATTAAGGTCTGATATCGCGCCTTGCGTTAGTTAACCATTGAAAGATGTCTTTGAATTTTTAAAGCATTTTAGAACGCTTATTTCTTCATTTTAAGCTTCTCAGAACACTCTATTTCGCATAGGCATACATAGTAAACTTTAGGTTCACGCTGTGTACCCCCTAATTGACCTATAATTATTTCCTGTGGTAGGGTACACTATTACCCTGTAATATAATACGTGGTCTAATTTAAAAATTATAGGTCAATATTAAGGTCCGATACCGTGCCGTTAGTTAACATAGAAAAGTGTCTTCGAATTTCCTTGTTTTAATGCACTATTTAAAATATACATAGTGTACCCCCTAATTGACCTATAATTATTTCCTGCGGTAGGGTACACTATTACCCTGTAATATACTACCTGGTCCAATTTAAATAATATGGGTCAATATTAAGGTCTGATATTGTGCCTTGCGTTAGTTAACCATTGAAAGATGTCTTTGAATTTTTAAAGCATTTTAGAACGCTTATTTCTTCATTTTAAGCTTCTCAGAACCCTCTATTTCGCATAGGCATACATAGTAAACTTTGGGGTCACGCTGTGTACCCCCTAAATGGCCTATAATTATTTCCTGTGGTAGGGTACACTATTACCCTGTAATATAATACGTGGTCCAATTTAAAAATTATAGGTCAATATTAAGGTCCGATACCGTGCCGTTAGTAAACATTGAAAAATGTCTTTGAATTTTTAAAGCATTTTAGAACGCTTATTTCCTCCTTTTAAGCTTCTCAGAACACTTTATTTCGCATAGGCATACATAGTAAACTTTAGGGTCACGCTGTGTACCCCCTAATTGACCTATAATTATTTCCTGTGGTAGGGTACACTATTACCCTGTAATATAATACCTGGTCTAATTTAAATATTATGGGTCAATATTAAGGTCTGATATTGTGCCTTGCGTTAGTTAACCATTGAAAGATGTCTTTGAATTTTTAAAGCATTTTAGAACGCTTATTTCTTCATTTTAAGCTTCTCAGAACCCTCTATTTCGCATAGGCATACATAGTAAACTTTGGGGTCACGCTGTGTACCCCCTAAATGGCCTATAATTATTTCCTGTGGTAGGGTACACTATTACCCTGTAATATAATACGTGGTCCAATTTAAAAATTATAGGTCAATATTAAGGTCCGATACCGTGCCGTTAGGTAACCATTGAAAGATGTCTTTGAATTTTTAAAGCATTTTAGAACGCTTATTTCTTCATTTTAAGCTTCTCAGAACACTTTATTTCGCATAGGCATACATAGTAAACTTTAGGGTCACGCTGAGTACCCCCTAATTGACTTATAATTATTTTCTGTGGTAGGGTACACTATCACACTGTAATATAATACGTGGTCCAATTTAAAAATTTTAGGTCAATATTAAGGTCCGATACCCTACCGTTAGCTAACATAGAAAAGAGTCTTCGAATTTCCTTGTTTTAATGCACTATTTAAAATATACATAGTGTACCCCCTAATTGACCTATAATTATTTCCTGTTGTAGGGCACACTTTTACCCTGTAATATAATACCTGGTCCAATTTAAATATTATGGTTCCATATTAAGGTCTGATATCGCGCCTTGCGTTAGTTAACCATTGAAAGATGTCTTTGAATTTTTAAAGCATTTTAGAACGCTTATTTCTTAATTTTAAGCTTCTCAGAACACTCTATTTCGCATAGGCATACATAGTAAACTTTAGGGTCACGCTGTGTACCCCCTAAATGACCTATAATTATTTCCTGTGGTAGGGTACACTATTACCCGGAAATATAATACGTGGTCCAATTTAAAAATTATAGGTCAATATTAAGGTCCGATACCGTGCCGTTAGTTAACATAGAAAAGTGTCTTCGAATTTCCTTGTTTTAATGCACTATTTAAAATATACATAGTGTACCCCCTAATTGACCTATAATTATTTCCTGTTGTAGGGTACACTATTACCCTGTAATATAATACCTGGTCCAATTTAAATATTATGGTTCCATATTAAGGTCTGATATCGCGCCTTGCGTTAGTTAACCATTGAAAGATGTCTTTGAATTTTTAAAGCATTTTAGAACGCTTATTTCTTCATTTTAAGCTTCTCAGAACACTCTATTTCGCATAGGCATACATAGTAAACTTTAGGGTCACGCTGTGTACCCCCTAATTGACCTATAATTATTTCCTGTGGAAGGGTACACTATTACCCTGTAATACAATACGTGGTCCAATTTAAAACTTATAGGTCAATATTAAGGTCCGATACCGTGCCGTTTATTAACATAGAAAAGTGTCTTTGAATTTTTAAAGCATTTTAGAACGTTTATTTCCTCATTTTAAGCTTCTCAGAAAACTTTATTTCGCATAGGCATACATAGTAAACTTTAGGGTCATGCTGTGTACCCCCTAAATGACCTATAATTATTTCCTGTGGTAGGGTACACTATTACCCTGTAATATAATACGTGGTCCAATTTAAAAATTATAGGTCAATATTAAAGCCCGATACCGTGCCGTTAGTTAACATAGAAAAGTGTCTTCGTATTTCCTTGTTTTAATGCACTATTTAAAATATACATAGTGTACCCCCTAATTGACCTATAATTATTTCCTGTGGTAGGGTACACTATTACCCTGTAATATAATACCTGGTCCAATTTAAATATTATTAGTCAATATTAAGGTCTGATTTTTCGCCTTGCGTTAGTTAACCATTGAAAGATGTCTTTGAATTTTTAAAGCATTTTAGAACGCTTATTTCTTCATTTTAAGCTTCTCAGAACACTTTATTTCGCATAGGCATACATAGTAAACTTTAGGGTCCCGCTGTGTACCCCCTAATTGACCTATAATTATTTTCTGTTTTAGGGTACACTATCACCCTGTAATATAATACGTGGAGCAATTTAAAAATTATAGGTCAATATTAAGGTCCGATACCGTGCCGTTAGTTAACATAGAAAAGTGTCTTCGTATTTCCCTGTTTTAATGCACTATTTAAAATATACATAGTGTACCCCCTAATTGACCTATAATTATTTCCTGTGGTAGGGTACACTATTACCCTGTAATATAATACCTGGTCCAATTTAAATATTATGGGTCAATATTAAGGTCTGATATCGCGCCTTGCGTTAGTTAAACATTGAAAGATGTCTTTGAATTTTTAAAGCATTTTAGAACGCTTATTTCTTCATTTTAAGCTTCTCAGAACACGCTATTTCGCATAGGCATACATAGTAAACTTTAGGTTCACGCTGTTTACCCCCTAATTGACCTATAATTATTTCCTGTGGTAGGGTACACTATTGCCCTGTAATATAATACGTGGTCCAATTTAAAAATTATAGGTCAATATTAAGGTCCGATACCGTGCCGTTAATTAACATAGAAAAGTGTCTTTGAATTTTTAAAGCATTTTAGAACGTTTATTTCCTCATTTTAAGCTTCTCAGAACACTTTATTTCGCATAGTCATACATAGTAAACTTTAGGGTCACGCTGTGTACCCCCTAATTGACCTATAATTATTTCCTGTGGTAGGGTACACTATTACCCTGTAATATAATTCGTGGTCCAATTTAGAAAATTATAGGTCAATATTAAGGTCCGATACCGTGCCGTTAGTTAACATAGAAAAGTATCTTCGTATTTCCTTGTTTTAATGCACTATTTAAAATATACATAGTGTACCCCCTAATTGACCTATAATTATTTCCTGTGGTAGGGTACACTATTACCCTGTAATATAATACCTGGTCCAATTTAAATAATATGGGTCAATATTAAGGTCTGATATTGCGCCTTGCGTTAGTTAACCATTGAAAGATGTCTTTGAATTTTTAAAGCATTTTAGAACGCCTATTTCTTCATTTTAAGCTTCTCAGAACACTCTATTTCGCATAGGCATACATAGTAAACTTTGGGGTCACGCTGTGTACCCCCTAATTGACCTATAATTATTTCCTGTGGTAGGGTACACTATTACCCTGTAATATAATACCTGGTCCAATTTAAATAATATGGGTCAATATTAAGGTCTGATACCGTGCCGTTAGTTAACATTGAAAAATGTCTTTGAATTTTTAAAGCATTTTAGAACGCTTATTTCCTCATTTTAAGCTTCTCAGAACACGCTATTTCGCATAGGCATACATAGTAAACTTTAGGTTCACGCTGTGTACCCCCTAATTGACCTATAATTATTTCCTGTGGTAGGGTACACTATTACCCTGTAATATAATTCGTGGTCCAATTTAGAAAATTATAGGTCAATATTAAGGTCCGATACCGTGCCGTTAGTTAACATAGAAAAGTATCTTCGTATTTCCTTGTTTTAATGCACTATTTAAAATATACATAGTGTACCCCCTAATTGACCTATAATTATTTCCTGTTGTAGGGTACACTATTACCCTGTAATATAATACCTGGTCCAATTTAAATATTATGGTTCCATATTAAGGTCTGATATCGCGCCTTGCGTTAGTTAACCATTGAAAGATGTCTTTGAATTTTTAAAGCATTTTAGAACGCTTATTTCTTCATTTTAAGCTTCTCAGAACACTCTATTTCGCATAGGCATACATAGTAAACTTTAGGTTCACGCTGTGTACCCCCTAATTGACCTATAATTATTTCCTGTGGTAGGGTACACTATTACCCTGTAATATAATACGTGGTCTAATTTAAAAATTATAGGTCAATATTAAGGTCCGATACCGTGCCGTTAGTTAACATAGAAAAGTGTCTTCGAATTTCCTTGTTTTAATGCACTATTTAAAATATACATAGTGTACCCCCTAATTGACCTATAATTATTTCCTGCGGTAGGGTACACTATTACCCTGTAATATACTACCTGGTCCAATTTAAATAATATGGGTCAATATTAAGGTCTGATATTGTGCCTTGCGTTAGTTAACCATTGAAAGATGTCTTTGAATTTTTAAAGCATTTTAGAACGCTTATTTCTTCATTTTAAGCTTCTCAGAACCCTCTATTTCGCATAGGCATACATAGTAAACTTTGGGGTCACGCTGTGTACCCCCTAAATGGCCTATAATTATTTCCTGTGGTAGGGTACACTATTACCCTGTAATATAATACGTGGTCCAATTTAAAAATTATAGGTCAATATTAAGGTCCGATACCGTGCCGTTAGTAAACATTGAAAAATGTCTTTGAATTTTTAAAGCATTTTAGAACGCTTATTTCCTCCTTTTAAGCTTCTCAGAACACTTTATTTCGCATAGGCATACATAGTAAACTTTAGGGTCACGCTGTGTACCCCCTAATTGACCTATAATTATTTCCTGTGGTAGGGTACACTATTACCCTGTAATATAATACCTGGTCTAATTTAAATATTATGGGTCAATATTAAGGTCTGATATTGCGCCTTGCGTTAGGTAACCATTGAAAGATGTCTTTGAATTTTTAAAGCATTTTAGAACGCTTATTTCTTCATTTTAAGCTTCTCAGAACACTTTATTTCGCATAGGCATACATAGTAAACTTTAGGGTCACGCTGAGTACCCCCTAATTGACTTATAATTATTTTCTGTGGTAGGGTACACTATCACACTGTAATATAATACGTGGTCCAATTTAAAAATTTTAGGTCAATATTAAGGTCCGATACCCTACCGTTAGCTAACATAGAAAAGAGTCTTCGAATTTCCTTGTTTTAATGCACTATTTAAAATATACATAGTGTACCCCCTAATTGACCTATAATTATTTCCTGTTGTAGGGCACACTTTTACCCTGTAATATAATACCTGGTCCAATTTAAATATTATGGTTCCATATTAAGGTCTGATATCGCGCCTTGCGTTAGTTAACCATTGAAAGATGTCTTTGAATTTTTAAAGCATTTTAGAACGCTTATTTCTTAATTTTAAGCTTCTCAGAACACTCTATTTCGCATAGGCATACATAGTAAACTTTAGGGTCACGCTGTGTACCCCCTAAATGACCTATAATTATTTCCTGTGGTAGGGTACACTATTACCCGGAAATATAATACGTGGTCCAATTTAAAAATTATAGGTCAATATTAAGGTCCGATACCGTGCCGTTAGTTAACATAGAAAAGTGTCTTCGTATTTCCTTGTTTTATTGCACTATTTAAAATATACATAGTGTACCCCCTAATTGACCTATAATTATTTCCTGTTGTAGGGTACACTATTACCCTGTAATATAATACCTGGTCCAATTTAAATATTATGGTTCCATATTAAGGTCTGATATCGCGCCTTGCGTTAGTTAACCATTGAAAGATGTCTTTGAATTTTTAAAGCATTTTAGAACGCTTATTTCTTCATTTTAAGCTTCTCAGAACACTCTATTTCGCATAGGCATACATAGTAAACTTTG